>NC_141160.1:62230483-62377983 GCF_053477565.2 Lygodium microphyllum
ACTATACCTTTTCTTTGGCAAACATTGTGCTTGCGAGAGTAATTAGAGTGGAAAGCTAGAGGCAAGGTACTCCGATCGTTGCCTTGGACTATCCATCATCATTCGACCACATGTTCATTTGCATTGACTCATGCCATCCTTTTGATGTAACGAGTGTTCAATCGTGAGTATGCCTAGCTATAATGATTGTGTTGAGTAGTGAAAACACCTTGTCATAGAGTGAACTTTGTAAGATTAAGCAATACGTGAAAAAGAGCATTGACCACCTTTCCATAGATGTCATATATGGGCTTATGGTGCAAAAATCGTTCTTAGAGCATTTAAGTGAGTGTGAAAGAAATTTAAACCAAATTTCAATTGCTACTTATTATTCAAATATGTGTTAAATGTATGAGCTTAGGAGAAAGGAGGAAGCTTCATAACAAACATATATGAAAGTTTGTTTAGACCACTTTAAGAGAGGCATAAGTGCTTCCTATGCCTCCTAGTATTAATATTCAATTGAACAAATTAAAAGCTAGCTAAATCTGTAAGTTGAGATCATGATAGCACTTGATTCAAACTTGCCACAACATCAACTTACTAGTAACCTTCGTACTGTCATATTCAGATTTATTTAATGCTTGGGATATTAATGACCTCAAGAATTATGCACAAGGCGGTTTATGCCCCACATTTTTATATAAAGGGAGAGATCCTTATGAGCCATTTTTCATTTGTGCACTTGATGTTAATAGTTCAAAATGACATGTATACAACTAATAAAGACTTCCACTCCATTTTCCTTGGGGCTAACTCCCTCTCAATTCAAAGGGGCTCCTTCTTGTCAACCCAATCTAGTTATCATGGTGCATGGCTATTGTAGGGCTCACATCCCACTAATGGTGCAATTGGATTGGAGATGTAGCCCCTAGTCACCTAAACCAAAGTGACCACAATAAAACATCGAGAAAGTCTGCTTTCAAGATGATTAAAAATAGCACCCTCAAGACCTTGTCCTTGTGTAGCTCCTTACTCAACACTCTCCATAACACTAAGTCATTAGAAATGGGCATTGGAGAGACGACAACTCTCAACGACCAATCTGTAATCTCTCGTAAAACACACCAACACCACAATCAATGCATCAATGACTTTGTTGCACAAGTTACTCTAAGAGCCCTTGCATTGCTCGAAAAAACTCAAAAAACTCACCTTAGTCGAAGTTCACAATGACAACTATACCTTTTCTCCAACAAAAATTGTGCTTGCTAGAGGACTAGAGTGGAAAGCTAGAGGTAGGGTAGTCTAGTCACTACAATGGACTATCAACCATCATTCGGCTATATGTCCACATTTACATTGCCACGTGCAATCCTTCTAACATGACATGTATCTAGTCATTAGCCCATCTAGCTATATTGATTATGACGAGTTAGAACATGGGAGATAAGACATTTGCCATATAAATCTAAACTATAGTGGACTGTAGATGGAGCAATGAGTCTAATAGAGCATTGGCTTTGCCTTTTAAAATTTGAAAGTTTACGAAGTAGCCCTCTTTTGGAGACCACCTGTTGACTTTTGCTAGTTAAAAAACGTGGCATATGCTTGTTGGTTTATCATCCTCTCTCTTCCTCTTTTCCCGTTTTTGCTCATCTTTATCTTTCTCTCTCCTTTAGAAAAGTTGCTGACATAGGGTCCAATAACTATCAACGATGTATAGATGGTCCTCTGAGTAGTCTTCAAAGTTAGACAACATGTCGAAGGACTTGGTGCAGTCCTTTGACCAGTCTTCAAATTTAGACAACATGTCGATGGACTTAGTGCATGTCTTGTCTCTTAGAAACCTTGATTTGAACTTCGGCTATTTGGTTGCTGATACTTGGTGTGTGTCTTGTCTCTTCGAAACCTTGACTTGAACTTTAGCTATTTGGTGGCCGATACCACGATGGTCTTTGTAGGTGGATGCGAGGAAAGGCTCTAAGATTGGCTGAAGTCTTGTTTGACTCTTGAGGTCATTAAAACCCTTCAAGTGACCTTAAACATGAAGGTAGGCCCCTTTACCCTAAACCCCAATGAAGGACCATTAATAAATACACAAGTCAAGAGGTTTTATTCCAAGGCGACTGAACGTTGAAGGTTTTTCGTCTTGTGTTGCAGAGGGACCTCCATCAATATGGGGGAGGGCAAACCCAAGGGCTCTGGCAACCCGCCTCCTGTCAACCCTTCTGATTTCACCATTCTCAAAGAAGGCCAGGCAGAGATATTGATGCACGGCAACGATGTCTTCTACAACAAAGCTCAGGTCTTTTCAAGTTTTTTGTAACTGTCCGTCACTCGTTAGCGAGAAAGAAAAGCCTCATCAGTACCGTCACATTAGTTGCGTCTTATGTAGACCAGTAGTACCCTTTCAGGGGAGAGTCACTTTTGATAAGGAGTGACTAATGTAGAGATTAAGTGAGCAGGTACTGCTGTTAGTTAGGGTTTTATTTATAGAGTGCACGAATGACCAGTGCAAGCATTAAATGAGCAGGTGCTACTGTTAGTCATGGTCTTCCTGTTTCTGTAGAAGGCATAAATGACCAGTGTAAAGTGAGCAGGGGTTCAAAATGCACGAGTAAGCAGTGTAGGGTTTCGGTTAAGTGAGCAGTTGCTACTAGTCAAGTGCAGAAGGACCAGTGCAGTACTCATGGAAATCTTTTTTTTTTTTTTGAGAGCCAATGCACAAACCTTTAACTTGAAAAATTGCAGGTTTTTCCAAGGCTTTGGATTCTCCCAAGAACACGCGTAAAATGGACTCCACCCAGCTGAGTGCACACATGCAGACTACTCACATACACAGTCCAAATACTCAGTTGCTGACTCTTAACAAATAACTAAATCCTCAGTCCCTTGTATTTTGAAAAAGTCTGCATGTATGTGGGTAATCACCCAATATTTTGCAAACTACAAATAGTCCAAACACTTGGTCATTGACTTGAATAAATTTTAGATGTGTTATAATTGAGGAGGGCAATGTCCCAAACCCTCATTTAGAGGCATGGGCAAAGTTCTCTAGTACGTGCAAGATCAAATAACATCTCTATGTATGTGGAAAATCACTCAATAGAAATCATGCAAACTACTTTCATGCATTATGGCAAAAGCCATGTGGTAAAATGATGCTGATAAATGATTAAGATAGTTGGTGGTGGCCAAAGCTTGTAAATATATATTGAAGTTTATGTATAGACTAGAAGTTGCTTATTTAGATGATACAAACTTGTGTATGTAAGCTTGATTTTGTTTATCAGTGACTAAAAGAATCATTATTATTCTATACTAACCTTGATACTCTTCAAGGACTTGTAAAGGTTCGAGACCTTATCTTGGTATTTCAACCACATAGGTTAACATAAATAATTGTGTTAGAGTGCAAATGATTGGAAGCGAGAAAGAGAAAGCATAATTAGTGATAGGAATCCACAGTGATTAGGGACGAGGGATGGGGGATTGAGATAGGGGGATGAGGGAACATGGGGGACAAGGGGTGGGGACAAATTTATAGGTTTCCTAGACATGATTAAGATACTTTACAAGGAAATGAAACTAATATAATATCTTAACTCAAAAATATTCTTAAAGTGTCATCTAAAGCTTGAAAACACTACAAGAGCCATGAAATATGAAACTTAATTGAATAGTGAATACTGAATACTCAAATTGAAGAGTAGAAGCAACAAGTAACAATGGCAAATCGTGACTTTAGACTAAGAACTTAAAAATAATAAATACCGTATAATATGAAGAGTCAAGACGAAAGTGGAACACTAAAGTGACTAATGGTTGGGAGCTCAAAGGTTATTCATTATTTATTATTTTTTGACGCAATCGGTCAGCTTTTGGCTAGCTGATATGCATATTTTTAAATTTTATTTTGGCCTTTATATTGCTGGTCTGTCCTTAGTCATTCCCACTTGAGTTTTGCAGGTGGAGAGAGATCCATGATGGAGATACACTTGATAGCTCGTTGTACATTTTTGGGAGCTGAAAATTTATTTATTATTTACTAGTTTCTGATGCAGTTGATCAATTTTTGGATGGCCAACTTGCATATATTTTTATTTTATTTTGGCCTTAATATTGTTGGCTTGCTCTCAGTCATTCCCACTTGAGTTTTGTAGGTGGAGAGAGATCCATATTGGAGATACACTTGATAGACCGTTGTAGATATTTGCTTTCTTTATTTTAGCTTTCATTAATTGCAAATTTTTGCGTTCTACTACATTTTTCTCTCTCCCTTTTCTCTTTGTGTTCATTTTTTTTCAATCTAGTCATATACTTCCACATTTGCTATACTCTAATACCACTTATATCCATACAATTACGATGTTATCAATATACTTGCGGTTTGTTATTCTGCACAGTTTGCTGCTTGTTTGCTGATCTCAAATACAATAGGGATTTGCTTGCAATGTCTCGGCATTTGTTAAAGTATGACATACTTTTTTGCTCATACTCTTTGTCTCCATTCTTCAGAGAAGTTTTTGGTCAATTTTCCATTTGTGTAGTGTGTTTACTATATTGAGTATTATACTTATTCATTTATTATTTAGTTTTTATTATCTTTTGTGTTAATCTTAATTCTAAATGTATTTCTTTATTAGTTTGTGCGTTGCTTGTATGATAGTGTTTGCATTCCATAGACAAGTATTTTGTTTACATGGTATTAGAGCTAGGTGTTCACAAAAGAAATCTAGCTCCTTGATTAGAAAGCTCTATCCTTAGAAATTGAGACTATAAAGGGAAGATGATATCGAACACATCCATATCTACTCAATCCCCTACAAAGCTTATGTCGAGAATTGAGCAGGAGTGGCTTCCATAACCAACTCTAAAAGGACCCAACATGGCTGGAGATTCTTTTAATACATTATAGAGATGCATTCTTATTCTATCATAGACGAGGGTTTGCAGTTGATTATGACTCACAGAGCCAAGAAGAATGAAGAGCTTGATAGAATATAACAATTGAATGGTAGTTATTTGAGGAAGGTATATATGGCTCTTTGGATGTTGCACATGTCTGTTGATGTGGAGAGCCGTGAGATATCCATTAGGGATGGGTTCCTCTCTTAGAGATCGAGAGTATGTTCTCTACTTTGAGACCTTTTCATCTATTTTGGTTTAAGGTACACAAATCTTAACATTTGTCCATTTTACTTTTTTTACATCTCCTCCTTTGCAGTACTATGGTAAAGATCATGTCGAAGCTAGAGTGTCATATATTGATCATGGTAAAATTCCCATTGAAGACCCATTTTTGTATGTTAATAGTCAAAGGGCGACTATAGAAAAAAGATTGATAATATTTTTTTTTCTTTTTTTCTATGAATTTTACTTCTCAAAGTTAAAATGAGTATGATGATTCTTTTTTCGGCATTTTGCATTACCATCTTCATTTTAATTTTCATTTGTAAATCAAAATCAATTTATTGTATCTTTATCATTATTTATACCACAAATTTAAACCTTAAGTTACTTTTTCCGTTGCATTAGTTGTACCATGCATACCATTTGTATTTTTATTTCAGACACTGCATGTCATTCCATTTACCACATTGGGGGGTTTTAAATGTAGACATAGTCTTTAGAACCTCTATACCCAGTTTAGAATGATGCTCATGCATCTTTGGGAGAGGCTCAACCTCCACCTTACACACCTTTTAGGCTAGTCATATCATAGGGTCTCTACTTCTTTGATGATGTTATTGTCATTATTATTCTTAGGCTCTAACTGGAGCATTCTCTACAACAACTACATGCACAGTAGAAAAACTCCCAGAGCCTCACCTCACATAGGCCTTGATAGCTAGTGTAGTGGTGGTCCTAGTGCTCGTAACTCGAGTAACAACTTGACGCCTCGACGAGTGCGTGAGACTTGACCTTCTATCTCCTTGAGCTCCATATAAGGATCCTTGATGATAGACTCATGCTCCTCATTTCGCTCTTTGTTGACACTCTTCAAGGTGACCCTGCTCAACTTCAACTCATTAACATTGACCTAATTGGAGCAAAATAATAAGTTGCATATGAAGATTCAAATTTAACTTTGAAAGACATTGGACAATTAAAATTTTAACTTAGCATTTACTTGTTTGGCCATAGGTATCTCATGCACAGTCTGTAGTATATGTAAGTTAGAGTGACAATAAGGTAGTTGCCCTAATCGTCGTGTGCTTAATTTATTTCGAATCTTAGTATGTATGAGAGAGTATGTTGACCAATTTCTCTTGCACGAACTAGTTGAGCAATCCTAGATTAGGTTAAAAAAAAAAAAAGATCTTCAATGTTCAAACTTCACATAGCAATAACAAATTATAAACTCTTAAGGTTCTACTTTCTAGGTGACCACTTACAAGTTTAAATTGCAAGCTTGAAACTTCGAAAGTTCAACTCCTATGTGCAAGCAGTCTCAAAGTAAATTTTTGGACATTGGATGCTTGATATCCAAAATATTTTTGCCAAAATAGAGGCTTAATCAAAGAGAGCCTCTTCTAGTGCAGAGCGCTGGCAAAAGCAATCTCTCTTTGGTTGCTATAGTTTATGATTTTTTGTAGAAATGCTATGTGTTGGTCCTCATTTAATGGCTTTAGAAGATAGACATTTCTATCGGTTGTCAACTCTCGATCCATGAAAAGAGATGGAGATTTATAGGTAGGATGTAAGAGGATAGCAAAAATTGTGGATGGATCATCTTATCCATTTTCATATTTTTCTCGACCAAGTAAAGGATGTCATTACACCTTGGTGTGGTATCCAATAGATTGACACCACATTAAAAAAAACCATTACATTTAGCGTTTCGATTTTAAAACTTAGTTAATGAACTTTTATATATTAAAGTATTTATCTTAGGTCCTCGACATCAAGTGCTCTACATGTCTTGATCTCTCCTCAATGGCCTTTTTGATAAAGTGTATGAGAAGCCCTAATGTGGTACCTTTCATGTCAAAGGCTTGCATAATACCCTATACAAGGGGATAATCGCTATGATCAATGCCCATACATTGAGACAAAATGTCTCTCTCAAGGAAAGCCTCTAAATGGCTTTCCCCTCTTCCATACTTGAGAGTGACTCCTCTTGCAGGTGCGCCTTGAACTCCTTGGAGACCATGGCTTGCTGAATTTTATTTTGTTGATCATATAGTCTTCTTAAAACCAACCATATGGCAGCGAAACAGGACTTGGAGGGCTTGTTTAACTCCATATCAATGTAGGCTCAAAAGATAGCTAAGAGCTTTACCTTTTTCTTGATGAAATCTACAATGCGGCAAGAATCCACAACAATCTTTTTCACCCAATCAAGTGACCCAATGTCTTCCATGAGAAGCTCAATGCATTGGGTGGCACTTGGGGTCCAAACAATGGATGGAAATTGTGGTTCAAGCAAGCATCCTATGCTCTGATTTCAGTGACCACTTGTACCAGGTTGGCCATACCAATCTACAAGGTACAAGAGAAAGAGAAGGTAGGTGAGAATCAAGATTGAGGGTGTAGATGAAGTGGAAGAGGTATTGAGATAGATGAATCATGAATTATAAGTTATGAATGATGAGATAAAAGATGTAAATTAGATTTAGGGAAGGTAGAAGAATCAGTCATTACTCATGAGTCATGACAACTTATAAGTAATCTAGATTGAAAGATTCTAAAAAATATAGAGCGAAACGTAAACGGTAAAATGAATATTGAACTATAAACAAAGATTTAAATTTTGATTTTTAGGATTACATCAATAATAGCTCATTGAATGTGTGTGTATGTGAAAGCCCCCGTTGTGATTTGTCCTCTTTGCTCTGCATCCACGGCCCACAAGAAAAAGGTGCAAAGAAACAAACACATCCAAAAACCCTGAAGTAGGCAACAGTGGGTGTTCTACCATACATCTTTTAAGTTTTTATACGGTGATACATGATGAGTCAATGCTGTAGGTGTCCTGTTCATGTTATGTACTGCAGTATGCACTGCCTCTGCCCAATATGTCAATGGCATATTCATTTGGTTCATCATTGCCCTAGCAATCTGTGCAAGGATATAGTTCTTCCTTTCTACCACATCATTTTGTGAGGTGTGTAGCTGGATGTCACTTGTCTTTTGATTCCATGATCTCCCAAAAAATCTGAAAATTCATATGACATGTACTCTCCTCCATTATCAAACCTCAAACATTTTATGTGACAACCAAACTGTTTTTCAACCATAGCTCTTGTCCCGGTTCCGATCCCCCCTTCCCTATTTGTTTTGGTCACCCCATCCTTGATGACTATAATGGCAGCCCTATTTGTAGGCTCTCTGAGTTTCCATCCACAAGAAGTCTAGTGATAAAATCAAAGCCAACCATCTGAATGCTATTGATCCATTGAGTTGCAAAAACATCAGCCAACTTTTTAGTTTTAGTGGCATCATGAGAGTTAATAAAATACATCTCACCATGTGAATATGCAACCACACCATTAATGGAATGCCTTTTGAGTGTCCAACCACCACTCATCTGCAATCAAGTGTTTTCAGCTGCAATCTCCATGACACGTCTCTCCTTCTCTAAAAGAGTGGTGTGCAAAGACTTGGGAGGGTGGATCATATCAGGATCTGGCTTTTGCAATATGTTTACACATTCTTAAAGTACTCGGACCTAGCTGAAGCATTGAGGGTTTCATTAAGGCCATTCTATCATTCTGCAAGACTAGTTCCTGGTTTGTCATAATGCCTACTTGTATGACCTTTACATGTCATGATGTGCAAGCAAGAGCTGTGGCATAAAGGTTTGTATTTTCATGATATTCTAACTCAATGAAATCAGATCTTGTAAGAGCATTTGCTGCAAATAAATTTAGGCATGTTCCTCTGATGAAGCTATGATAGCACTTCTTGTGCAGTCAGACATGGCATTTTTTTTCCCTTGAGGTGTGTATTGCTAAAAAGACTTATCTATTGAGTAAACACATACGGTAGTATATGTAGAAAAAGGATCTGTTAAGAAAGTCAGAATATGTAGGCCTAATGAGCTATTGAATAGCTAGCATATCTTTTTCAGATTTAATTTTACTTAGTTATTGCTGTAAGAATCACGTTAGTTACACATGGTATGCATGCTGTCAAGGACTGTTTTATCAAGTACCCTAAAAAGGGATAAGAAAGGAGGAAAATGAGCTATCCAGCAGCAAGTTCTCTTTTTCCATATGGTACCATGGTGCTGCAATTATGCTCTTTGCACTGACACGTGGTGCTCTTTGTTTGTTACATGCAGATTGTCAACAGAGACTTATCTATTGCAATAATGAAGACGTTTGCTAGCAAATGTAAAGAGGAACATTTGAGTAGGAAGGGGAAAAGAAAAATTCAATCAGCTTGCCTGAAGTCTGCGAATGGACGAATTGAGAATGTAGCCTCAAGTAATGATGCTCTGATCAACACCAACAATTCAGAAGAGGGGAAGTCTAGTCTGCAGGCAGAACATGCTGAAGATATGATCTCAGGCAATGATGTTCCATCTAATGCCAGCCATTTACAGGAGGGGGACTGTAGAACAGATAGTGTGCAAGTAGAACATATTGAAGCAGAAGCAAAAGCTGCATCAGAGCATGTTGAATCAATGGAAGCAAATATTGTGGCAATGAAACCACTCCGTATCCTGGAGGTCTGCTACACTGTCTTGCTTTTCTGTATTGTCAATGCTACACAGGCTGATAAAGCTGAAATCTCAATCAGACAATGTTGTTTTCTGTAATAAAGGGTCTCTTTTCCTTAGGCAACATTATGGCTGTATAATAATTCAAACTTGAGACTTGTTTTTTCATGTTCGGTGTACATGTAGCTTTTAGCTGCAATTACAATTCCTGGAGTATATGGCCTCTTTTCTTTTCAGAACTTCAAAAACTGTATTGACCATGATTGTCTTCTTTTTTCAAGGCCTTGGCAGCTTCAGGCTTGCGAGCATTACGGTATGCACGGGAAGTTGAAGAGGTGGGGTCAGTGGTAGCTTTGGATATTGACAATGGTACTCGTCCTTTTCATTTTCTAGTTTACTGCAGAATCTTGATATTGCTAAAGATAACTTGGGCATGTTTTTTTGATATCCAGTTGCTGTTGAGGCTTGCAAGCGTAACATAAAGCTGAATGGCAAGATTGCTATTTCAAAGGTTCAAGCTGAAAAAGCAGATTCAAGAATGTACATGATGACTCATGAAAAGGAATTTGATGTGGTAATTTTCATGGTCTTTTACTAAATGACTTGAGAGAGATTGCAAGAGTAAAAGTTCAAATCAAGTTCATGTGGTTCTGAATAATCGTACGTTGAAAATTTACAAGGTCATGTACCATGAGCTCATGTTAAAAGCTTTGGAGGTCATCTACTGGAAGCTTTATGGAATGCTTTAGAAATCCGACTTTGAAACTTCCAATCTTGATTGTTTACAGAGTTTTGTTGATTTGGAAAGCTCCCTCAATTCTAGGGGCTTTCATCCAGGCCCCTCTTCAAATTAGTGAAGTATTGATCACCATCAACTTTTGCTTCCTCTACTTCCTGGTTCGGATAATTTTGCAAAGGAATTGAAAGCTCAAGAACTAAACTTTGCTTGTATGTCAAATATACAGCCAATTTAGATAGCTTAATTTATTAACAATTGAGCTCTCATGCTAAAAGCTCTCATCTCTGTAAGCTCCATGGAATGGTTTAGAAATCCCACTTTGAAACTTCACACCTTTTTATCCTTCCACTCTTTCTTTCGAAAGCTTGATTGTTTACAGAGTTTTGTTGATTTGCAAAACTCCCTCAATTCTAGGGGCTTTCTTCAAGGTCCCTCATCAAATTAGTGAAGTATTGATCACCATCAATTTTTACTTCTTCTACTTCCTGGTTCAGATAATTTTGCAAAGAAATTGAAAGCTCAAAGACTTGTTTGTCAAATATACAGCCGATTTAGATAACTTGATTTATAACAATAGAGCTACAGCACCACACAACAAATGCCACCACCTCCACCATGTGTTCTACTGTGTGTGTGTGTGTTTTCAAGAATCTGACTTTTTGCCTACAATATTCCAGTTCGAAGGCCAATGATTGATCTCCTTTATATTTATATGCTTTTCAGTTCTATACCTAAAAGGATGCAGCATTTTGCAGTGCAAAAGTAGCTTGCTTGATCCAAGGAAGTCTTTGTTTTTCACAAATTGACACTTAGACTTATCATAATACAGCTGAAGGACATAAATTGACTCTGAACATTAAGCATTTCTGATAGCAAATCTTGGATGTTTGTCTAGGTGGACATTGATCCTTATGGATCTCCATCCGTGTTTCTGGATTCGGCTGTTCAATCTGTGGCCGATGGTGGTGTTCTCATGTGCACAGCCACTGATATGGCTGTATTATGTGGGAACAATGGAGAAGTTTGCTACAGCAAGTAAGCTACATGGGTGATTTGGTATCATAAGTTGTACTCCTTTTTAATCTTCTTGAAGTGGCTCAACAACTGACAGTTTAGATTTCTGCTTTAGGTATGGGTCTTATCCTGTCCGTGGAAAGTATTGCCATGAAATGGCGTTGCGAATATTGCTTGCTTCTATTGAGGTATTAAGATCCAGACTTCTATTGAGGTATTAAGATCCAGATTTTATGACTTGCTGATGAAGTTATTAGTCTGGCTGTTTGTTATTTTCATTATGATAGGTCTCTGTGATATTTGAATGAAGTTGCCTATTTAAGGGGTATCCGTGTGAATGACCAGCAGCAATTCTAACATTTGCCAACTATTGATCCTATGCACTGATCTTTTAACTCACTGTCACAATTTCTCCTTTACTTTTCACAAATCATTCTCAACAATTATTCTATCTTTCACTAGTAGCTTTTGTGCTGTTACTCTACGTCTTCAATTTTCTATGTTTTGATCTGCATCATGTTCTTCTAACTTCTTCATGAACTTTGCATTTGTGGTTGTTGATTCGTCATATTTGTGCCTCCTGCACTAGCATTGTCACATTATCCCCTTCATCAAGTATATTGCCATTTCTAGATTGTTTATTTGCATGCCTGAAACAATCAATAGGCAGGGCATCTGCATTTGTAATGGTCATATGTCTCTGCCTTCTACATCTGGCATCTCTGGCAGAGGCCTGTCCTTCCATGCCTCACCAGAATATCTCCTTGCGGCAACATGGGGCTTGTGTGAGGTGGTCAACATCTGGCCAATGTATCCTGGTCTGATAATGAAGCTGTCCTCAAAAGATGTAGAAGATATCCTTATAGAAGGCCTCCTACATCTGGCATCTCTGGCAGAGGCTTGTCCTTCCATGCCTCACCAGAATATCTCCTTGTGGCAACTTGGGGCTTGTGTGAGGTGGTCAACATCTGGCCAATGTATCCTGGTCTGATAATGAAGCTGTCCTCAAAAGATGTAGAAGATATCCTTATAGAAGGCCATCTTTGTGTTGAGTGTGATGAGGTTGGTGTTATCTATGTCTATCCTGGTGATGTTCATCTTGATGACTTGGATCCGCTCCAGATGGCTGATCTGCATTATGGGTGTAGAGTGTACAATAGTGGCCATAGTGCATCTGCATGGGTTGATGGTCCCTCAACTGTGTACTAAGTTTGTGCAGACAAGCACCTGCTGCTGTGAGGAGTGTAGTGCCAACTGGGGTTGCATTCTGAAGTCAGCTCCTCTAGCTTATGGATGTACATGACTACCTCGAACAGAGCCTTAACCTCCATGGTTGTAGCAGCAAACTCCAGCTGTATGACATCATGACTAGTGGTCTCCCCATCCTCCACCATCCATTGTCAAAGCCAGGTTCCCATAAAAACAGTTTGTACATCAGGACTGGAGGTGATCAGTGTATCAAAAAGCCATAGTTGTGTCCTTGGTTCTTGGAATTGGATCTGGCTGCACTGTCTCTGCATTAATATCTGGAGAAGACCCAAAAAAGTTTGAAGTCGACAGTTTCTGAGTACATGGCTGGGGGTAGACAAGTGTCGGACTCAAAAACTCACTCATGCCTTATTTATGATCAGCACCATGAGTTTCTTTGCCTAAATATGAACACACAAAGGTTGAATGGTTGGAGATCAGATTCTCAGCTACTTATTATAAAACATTAGTTCTTACAACAAAACATTAGTTTCACATGGTTCAGGGTACAATGTATAACTAGTAAAGGTGCTGGCTGGAAAGTGACAACTTGCAAAGGAGAGAGGTGGAGCTGAAGAGAGTTACAGAATGCTTATACTTATTTCTGAACTAGGATCAAGTACCTCAGACACAGTCTCAGTGACTTTCTATCCTATGCCTTAGAAATGAGTTAGGCTTCTTTATGGTGAAGTCTGTAGTTGTTAAGTTGATAGGATTCTAGGTTACCTTCAAAAGCTTTTTATGTAGGATGGTAATACAACCAAAATCCAGCATGAATAGTATGAATTCAAGGATTTGATGATTTGTTGATTTGTTGGTATCCCCAAAACCAAAATTTTGTGCTAATATGGCATCTCCAGTTGTGCTTGTGCTGGTCTGAACTTCTACTGTTGGGTTCTGGTGATAGGTTGCTTTTGCCCTCTGAGGCTGTGTTAACTTCTTATCATGTTAAATCTGTGTTGACTTCTTCTCATTTTATGGTTGGCGCAGAGTCATGCAAATCGTTACAAGCGATATATTGTACCTGTTCTTTCTGTTTCAATTGATTTCTATGTACGAGTGTTTGTTCGCATCTTCACGTAAGTATAGTGTTTTGTTCTGTCAGCATTGTCAATAACACTTGCAGCATAATCCACTGATGTGTGGCCAATCTGGTGTGCTCAGATCAGCTAATGCTATCAAATCTTCGCCCAGCAAGCTGTCATATCTCTATCAGTGTGTTGGGTGTGATGCCTTCCACTTACAACCTGTAGGGCGTGTCATTCAAAAGGTCAGGTGTTTATGCAATATGACTTAAAACATACTTTGGAAAGCATAAAAATTTGCATAAAGCATACTTGCTCAGTTTCTTTTGGCTCTTCATGCAAGTTGGCTTCTGGTGTCAGTTATCACATTTGATATGAGCAGGAGGAAACCATGTGGACATACAGATGTTGATACAGAAAATACAATATTGTGAATGATGTGTGTTGAAAATGTGAACTCTGCCATTGAATTGATTCATGTGACCAAAGCCTTCATGCTTGATACTATACAGTTATTGATCTTCTAGATATCTATTAACGTAAGAAACAAACTTAATAAGTAATTGACTACGCAAATTTTTAAAAAACGATACGAGTTATTTTTCTCCCATGCTGTGAGAATGATTTGCTGGGACCCATCTAACTTGTGAATGGTAATAGCAGTGCTGCTGTAGTACTAGCATCTGGCAAGCTAGCTGTGAAACTCGCACTGAAGAAATCTGTAAGAATCCGCTACCTCCCTAGCCCTACCTCTGTCTCTGTCCTCCTACTCCTCAAAACTTTCTCTCTCTGTGTCTAGAGCCCTGGTAAAAACAATCCTAGATGTTTATGTTCCTTGTGCTCCATCATCCTACGGAGAGGTGTAAACCCATCAGTTAAAAGGCAATGAAATCTCCCTTGGATCTCATAATATTCAGTACATCTACAAATAAAATGCTTCTCAAACTCAACCTTTTGGTAGCATAAATGCCAAATGTGTGCATCCTCAGATATGTATGTATACTGTCCATTCGCAATCTTTAGCTAGTGCGATAATGTATCCATTTATGATGGGCTGAAAATGAATTCCTTTGCTGAGATGTGCAAGAAATGACATTGATATTGTGCCATGCTCATGTGGTGGGGCTTTGGAGGGTTGCATCCATGTACAATATGTACCAATCTTGACAATATTTGATGTGGTAACTCAAGTTTATTGTATGTGAGTGAGATGTAAGTATGGGTAATCCAAATCGTAATGTAGTAGTGAGAGTGCATCTATTTGTGATCCACGTATCCTACACCATGGTTGAATCTTGGCATACCAACAATGTGTCTCTCCACTCTTGGTTAACTATCTTGAGGAAGTCAATGCCAATCGTGGATACATATACCTAGGGAGTTGAAGCAAGTCATTGATTAAAATAAGACCTCCATAACCACAAGTGCTACTCTTATCTTTGCTCTAACAATCTAGAGGGGTACTAATGGTTTGCTCCACATGATACAAGCAATCATATCACTAGTGGCCTCTCGATACTCTTCAAGTTCTTTCGCAAAGATTTGGGTCCCATATTGGAGATCCATTTAACAAGGCTAGGGTAACCAATTAACAACCACAATTTAGTTTGGGGTTCTTCGAATTAATATATGTACACTTTTTCTTGCTATTTTAAGGGCCATATGCCCATCATGGAGGCTATTGCATCTCGTAATGGAAATATAGGTCTTGTGAATGTGACCCCCAAAATATACATAGGATTTGGCATGTTCAATTGTATCCCCTCCAAGAATAAATTGGTGCTTCACAAGACCTACATTTTCAACGCTTGCAATGCATTCACATGTATTTGCAAGACCTCCAAGCTTTCCAATGAATATAGGTTTTGTGAATGTCCATGCAAAGTGCTTGCAATGCATTCATGTGTGTTTGCAAGCGTGTGATTAGTACCACATCATTAACATACAACAAGATGTGTATCAATATGCCAACCAAGCTCGCACTTAGTCCCCTTAACCTATCCACATGATCCAAGAGCCTATGGACATATACACAAAATAAAGAAAGTGAAGAGTGGACACCCTTGCTTCACCTCGACGGTATTGTCTATCATATTGGAAAGCCCTCTAGAGCATGTACCCTACCTTTTTTAGTGAGTCACATGGGGCATGAATTGTTGAGAAACCACTTTTTTAGTTTCTTCACTTTAGTTAGGGTTTTGCATTGATCCCCAGAAAGGGTTGGTGTTGTCATTCTGGTCATTTTATGAGTGGCGCCCACTTAGTCTTGTGCCACCCTTGACAGTTGAGGCCTATAAATAGGTAGCCTTTCCATTCATTCACACCCCCCTACCGTCATTCTCTTCCACTCTTCTTTTGTCATTTCGACACCCTTCTCTCTCCTCACCATTGCTGCTCATACCCCTATGGAAGGACATTGTAGTTTGTGGTTACCATCCACCATCTCCACTTTGTGTTCTATTGTTGTATTCTACTACGGTTTTCTATTGTGGTGTTCTATTGCGGCATTCTATTGCCGCATTTTATAGTGGCGTTCTGGTGTTGTGTTTTGCAGCCTGGCCGACTTTCGGTATCTGAGGATTGCGCTTCGCTCCCTTGACAATTGGTGATCATCTTCTTCATCCCTGACGGCATCAGAGGATCGTGTTCAACTCCCTCAACAACTGTGCTTCACCTTCCGGTGTAGCAATGGCTTGGAGGACTACGTTTCACTCCCTTCATAGTGCAAATTTCCCACAGGTGCTACCGCGTGATTTAGACAGGACTATAGTCATCTTTTGAGCTTTGGTTCCATTGTATTAGCTTTTCTTCACATAGCATGATTCAGTGCTTCATCATCTTGTTCTTTTGTGTTTTTTGAGTTTCTCTTCTCTCTGAATGTTTGCCATACACACTCTATGTTTCCCCTTGCAAACCCTACTATCTCTCTGGTTCGTCGTATATTCTAACATGGTATCATAGCATATATGTTATTTTGACATAAATCTCCCATTGTAGATCCTCTGGAGTGCCAAAGTCTTTATGGCAAATGTTGGTTGGTGCTCTTTTTGTTGCCTTCGCACTCTCAAGACATCATATCTGAAATGGCTGCTATTTCTATTGTACAACATGTGAAGAAACTTCTTGTCATTGGTTTCTTTCTTTTCTGTAACGAGAAAAGTTTGGTCTATACTGTCTGCTATTTGGTCTCAAGTGGTAGGGCTGTTGATGCTTCCAGTGGACTGGGTCTTTGCACAGCCCAAATTCTCAGATCCTATGCAGTCGCATCTGAAAGTTCTCTTTCACTTTGTGTACTTCTAGGGCTGTTGTCACATATAGACTATGCGGGTTGCATTTAGTTTTGATTCTGCTTCTGGAGTGCAGAGTTGTATTACTTGTTTGAAAGGCCTTCTCCATTCTCAGCTTGACATCATTGAGGTAGTAGTTATTCTTCCTTGATGGGATTTTCTTTCTTGGCACACTACAGTTCCTTCGGTTCCCATGTCAGTCATAGACCGTTTGTACTTGTAGTCATGTTGTACTTCTGAATTTTGTGTTTTGGTAATTAATAAAATTACCCTTCATGAAAAGGAAAAAAGAGAGGGGGGGAGGAACGGAAGTAGAAGCAAGTTAGATTGTAGTGGCCATTGTGTCTTTTGTACTATGCATGGGAACATCTCACTTTTTTGTTTCTTGCATGGTGAGTAGAGATATATGGAATTTCACTTTCAAGGTCTGGACCTCACTAACATTGCACCAGACCTTCACTAACATTGCAAAGGATTACATGAGCACAGGTTTGGGCTTATTCACATGGAAATTCATTTTCTAAAATAAGAAACACATAGAAAAATCTCCAACATATGAAACACATTTCTTATCCATCCAAGCCCAAAAAACAATACTTCAGGAAAATAAACAGGTTTGAGGATGGCTCTTTAGTTTTAGCTTTCGAAAAGCAACCTTTTAGCTCTAGAGTGTAGTATCTGCTATGTAGACTCTTGGACTTACTAGTGTACTACTGGTATGTTGGCTGTTTGAACTTTGAAGTGGGCCAGTAGGTGTTCAATTCATTATTGTTTTCAATTTGGATTATCATGTTTCAATATCTCATGATTTGTGTCCTAATGTCATGAGTCAATATATTTTAGAAATGGTAATTGTGACATCTGTTGTCTTTCAGCCTTGGTATTTTCTGAAGCCTTGTAGTGGAAAGTGATCATTAATTATATATGTATTAGGTAAACATGGTTATTTCTGTGCATGTTTAATGTATCCAAACCTTAAGTCCATTAAGTTTTACTCTATCTCTTTCAAATGTTTCCTAAAAGTAAAAATTTACAGGAACTTGCTACCCCGCCCAGATGTTTCTGAGACTCCTGGCTAATGTGTTTGGAAAGATTGCCTCATGCTGACACATTGCTGTGGAAATGCTATTTACTGGATTGGGCTTTGGCACATTTGGTGTACTAGAAATGCCCGTCTTTTCAACGCGGCTGTTGGAATTCATGGTCATAATGGTTGCATTACGGGACGGGGTCATTATTATGGCAGCTAGCTTGTATGATATTAATAGGTGTTGTTATCCATGTAGTGGTTTCCCCATGGCTGTACATCTTCTGTCACAGTTTGTGTATACTTTCTTATGAAGGTTTCAGTATTCAGGATGGGGCTTCAGCAAGTTTCATTTTTCTGCCAGTAGTTGCGTGGCTTTTTCTGCTTTGTTTTAAAGCTATGCCACTGCTTCACACAGAGAGAGAGAGAGAGAGAGAGAGAGAGAGAGAGAGAGAGAGAGAGAGAGACAGCTTCTGTTTGACACAATCTTTATCAAATAATGTAGAACAACAATGCGCGCTACTTACCTGGTATAGGTCCAGTCATTGATCCTGAATGCAAGCATTGTGGAAAGCATTTCAATATGGGGGGGCCCATATGGTCTGACCAGATCCATGATCCAAATTGGGTGAATTCAACTTTGAAAAGTCTATCTGCAGAAAGGGGGAAATACCCAGCATATAACAAGGTGCATGCAGTTTTGACAGCTATATCAGAGGTACATTAATTTCTTATCTGTAAAAATTGTTCCTTCGTCTATGTGCAAGCTTGTGCTGATGTCAAGATGTTTACTTGTAAAAGGAGATATTTATTAATAAAAGTTCCTGAAATTGCTGGCCTTGTTTGTTTCTTTATGCTATGAGAATAAATAGCTTTAGGCATCTAAAGAAAACATTTGGTGCAGTGGTAGATGCGGTAAAAGCTGGTCATATGGACAATTTTGTTGCACTATGCGTGATATGTTTCACTCAGCTGGCTTGTTTTGTCCATCTGTGGCTTTGATATGGTGCATGCTCTCCGTTTTGTCATTTGTGGATACCATACATTTCATGTTACTTAGTCGATCCAAGTGTGCCATGCTGAAAGATAAATCTATCCAAGCAGACCTCTCTGTAGCACTGAAAATGACTTTTGAGAAAGTAGTATTTGACTTTGCATATTATGCTACATACATAGGCAAAATAAGCTTCACTAATTGTAGCATGTTTATGAGCTATGTTGAGCTTGCAAAGAATATTTTTAAGGTTTATTTTATGAACCTACGTGGGTACTGTCTGATTATGACATGTCTGTGCCTGCAGGACTTTTAGCTTTCAAAGCATATTGCTGCTTTTCCTTTTTTTTGGTTAACCAGTTCTTAACAGTTGTATATGCTTTTGAAATCTGCTGCAGTATGAGCCCAGCATTTTGTAGCAGGATTTTGGAACAATGCAAGGCTTTGAATGAGAGTCTACTGGAGCTGTTGCAGCTTTCCTATCATCTTGCATGTTTGATCAATGTTGCTCATGGGTGGTGGGAAAAGCTTAGAGTTGTTGTACATTCTTCTATTTTGCTTGTATTTCTGTAAGGAATAGAAGATTTCTAGATTTAGGTGGAACACCATGATTTTTATGTCCTGATGGCAGTAGCCTGAGAGGTTAGGTCTGATGTTGCACAGCAGACAATTGTCTTACATCCTCTTGGAAACATTTGTGTTAGGCGAATGCATTCATCACTAGCCATCCTGCTGAAGTAATGTTGAGGTTCAAGGCTCTGCATCTATTGGGTGTGAGTAGTGGAGTGATATTCTCTTTACCTTGTCATTGGTGTGTAGAAGTTCTGCTCTTAAGCAGAGTTGTTACATTAAAGAGCATGGGTTAGTACGTTCCTGCATTCTTTGAATTTGACTTCAAAATGTTACACTTTTGGTAACTTTTCATTATATTATACCTTTCATTGAGATACTTCTTGGAGTGACACGTGTCTACTGCTTGAAATGCTAAATCACTTCAGGATAAAGTCAGGACAAACATTTTTTGGTGGCTGTGCAGGAATTGTTTGATGTGCCTTTGTATGTAAGTGTACACTCTTTGAGTTCTACATTGAAGTGCACACCTCCGTCTGCTAGCTTGTTTCGCTATGCGGTCACTAATGCTGGATATAGGATTTCTGGTGTTCATGATTCTCCCTTGGGTCTAAAGACAGATGCACCAATGGATGTGATTTGGGATATTATGCGCTGTTGGGTATGCTTTCGTTAGGGTTCTATTTAATCTCTCTTTTTGATATAGCTCACTCTAGCCAGATTATGTAAGAGAATGTCTTGTTCATGAACTCAGGTGAAGCAACATCCGGTGAAAGATCAGCCTGCAGAGACTCCTGGAAGCAAAATCTTAAGCCAACCACCTGCAATAGAGGTAATGGTTCTCACAACTTATGCTTTTATATTCTGGCTCTTATGGTATATAGTCGAGATAAAGCTTTCGAATAATGATGATTGTAAGGATTGGACATTCAAAACTTACCAAATGGTGTATAGTCAAGATAAAGCAAATATTTTGGGTCATGTTTTCAATGTGGTTTTAGCTGCTCTCTGCATTTACTGACAAGGTCACATACTTGTTACATTTTTATTCTGGGTTGGTCAAGGTGGCTTTACAGGCTAGTCATCATTACTATATAAACGTTATTAGGGCAGTTCTGATGCTATTTAGGTATTGCTAAGGTGTGAAAAAGCCTTATTGCATAAGTGACCATCTGTCTAAGCATAATTTCGTCTGTCAAGATCATTCTTTTGGCTGGGTGTGACTAAAGATTTAGTGCACAAGTGACCATTTGATGAAGTGTAATTTAATCTGTCAGGTAATTCCTGCTTCTGGGTTTCCTATTTGCTGTTGATTGCATGGGCTGCTGCATTGCTCGAGTGTCTTGAGGCCTGCCGATGGATTCAGCCTTGACTCAAGTTTGTAACAGGTCTGGGACTGTAACTTCTTTTTTGGCTTAGCAAACAGTGGCTATGTTACTCAGTGAACAAGGCAGTACAAGGGCTCAACAGCATGGCTGGAGCCAAACAAGAAAGTAGGTTCAACAGTAGGGCTGGATGAGGTCATGTCATATTATATAGAGTCTCTCAAGGTGGTCTGGGGGAAGGCGGAAAGAAGCCAAAGGTGTCAGAAGTGGAGCAGCGGTGGAAGCATAAACATGTGCTGAAATAAACTGCTGAAACACAAGACAAAAAGAGAAAAGAAAAGAACACGATACAGATGAGAACTGAGATGTATGCACGGGAAATGGAATCCATATATCTGAACACGAGATAGTCGCATACAACAGTGAGTCACTGCCTGCATGGGCACTGGCACTGGCACTGGCTCCTCTCTCCACAGAGTCTGCAGATGGTGAAGATGATGATGATATTGACTGAGGAGGAGCACTGTGTATAAATAGGCTGAAAAAGTGGGGAGCAGTAATGCTGGTCGGACAGTATTAATGCTGGCCGACTGGTGCATAAAATGCCCCAATGGCATAAAATGCCACACTAGAAAAAACCTAAAATACCTAATAAAAATGCCCAGGCCAAATCAAGCTCAGACTCACACATGAGTTGACAAATACTCTGCTAACACCCTCTCTCAGATCATGGGTGATCTGATCAGATCATGG
This sequence comes from Lygodium microphyllum, assembly GCF_053477565.2. Taxonomy (NCBI): domain Eukaryota; kingdom Viridiplantae; phylum Streptophyta; class Polypodiopsida; order Schizaeales; family Lygodiaceae; genus Lygodium; species Lygodium microphyllum. The sequence goes on from NC_141160.1 coordinate 62,252,118, forward strand.
GTGATCTGATACAATACAATAGGATAATGAAAAGGGATTAGAAACTATACAACATAGAACCACCAAGTAGAATCATGGATACCCAAGTAGTGGGTGATCAAGCCACCACCAAGGTGCCTTGGAGAGAACCTGATGTTGATGTCGATGTCGATCGTACCAAACACCGGAAAATAGAGAAGATCATAGAATGTCTCTGTGTCCATCACCAATATCTCGCAGTAGCATACAAGACCATCCTGTCAAAAATGCCCTTGAACATAGGTGACCATGGATTCCCCGCCTTTGGCCAGACTGCCAAAGTGTCCCCTCATGTGAGCTCCAGATGAAAGCCTCCCGCTCTCTGTTAGATAACGAGCTCAGCATGAACTTGGATGTCAATCCCAGCTCCAGGATTTGATTCCGCCAGACTGAAGGCGATGCGTCAGGGACGTCCCTCTCTGGAACCTGTGCACCTGTATAAAAGTATAGATGAGGCGCGGCTGCCCCATCTGAACACCCGCTCACACTCCCTCTCTGGCACAAGAGAGTCGTGAGGGATGACCTCATCACCACCACTAGAAAACAGCCGAGGAAGGGGCCACCAAGCCCTTCCCGCGATCCGAAGAAGAGGATCCCTTCCGCGCCTTGGACTTCACCTTGGTCGGAGGATCGGAGTCGGAGTCTGATGAAGGAGAGGACTCATCGGTAGAGTCAACATTCCGCTGCGTCTTCTGCTCCGTCTTCCTGGAAGCCGCTAACTTCTTGTAGTCCTTCCGCAAATGTCCCTTCTTGCCACAGTGGTAACATTGGGCCTTCGACTTCTTCTTCGCGTCACCCCGCTCTAAAGCTACATAAGCCTCACCTCCATAATGTGCCGGAAGCCGCCCCTGTAATCTCAAGGATGTCTCATGCTCAAGAAGCATCGAGGTCATATGTGTAAAACTGACAGGAGTCGATGATGTCTGCGCCCGCAAAGCATTGGCCACTCCATCAAACTTCGGGGGGAGCTTGTAGAGGACCGTCCCGACGAGATGCGCCTCGGGAAGAGCAGATTGCATGTGCCGAAGTTGGTCCTGTACCTGTGTAACACGAAGAAGAAAAGATTGAATAGTATCTTTCGGCTCAAACTTCATCTGCTGGAGCTGGCCATAAAGTGTGACTGCCCGCATGGTGGAAGGTGCCTCATACATCTGCTGCAACTTCTGCCATACTTCAGGAGATGTCCTACAGGAGGTAACCGCTGGAAAGACCGCTTTAGAAATACACCGAAGCAACGCCGAGTAAGCACGGGCATCGTCCGAGTCCCATGTGAGCACCGCTTCCTCATGGTTGTCCTCATCAAAGTCTTGAGGAAGAGGAAAAGGACGGAGAGGACGAGGAGTAGCTCCACAGACGATGTACCATAACCGCTTCTGCACAAACCAAGCTTTAATGACAGCACTCCATGTGAGATAATCAGGTCCATGTAACTTATCATCAGTGGAAGTGCACGGAGGAGCCATATGGAGAGGATAAGAAGAGAAGTAGAGAAGAGATGGAATGTAGAGAGGAAACACAGCCAAAACACAAGCACAAACGGCAGAAAATGAGAGTTCACATGCAATATAACCCAAAATCTGATCAATAGAAGACAAAATCTGCTGCAGAAAGTCAAAAAATCAGTCAAAAACTGCCAAAAACAGCAAAAACGGCCTAAAGTAACTGTCACCCAGCCACGAGAGACGCTGAATCAGCAAAACGCAGGCTGTAAACTGGAGAAAAACAGGTAGAAAACTGTCGCCAGCAGCTGCTGATGGAAAACGCAGGCAGCAGGCGATGGTAAAACTGCAGAAAACGCAGGTCAAACAGGTCGCCTGTAGGGAGCAGCAGCCGCCTGATCAGAAAAGGGGAAAACAGTCTTGAAATCAGCAATAAAACACAGCAGAAACACACATCCTGAAAACTGATACCATGTCAGAAGTGGAGCAGCGGTGGAAGCATAAACATGTGCTGAAATAAACTGCTGAAACACAAGACAAAAAGAGAAAAGAAAAGAACACGATACAGATGAGAACTCAGATGTATGCACGGAAATGGAATCCATATATCTGAACACGAGACAGTCGCATACAACAGTGAGTCGCTGGCTGCGTGGGCACTGGCACTGGCACTCGCTTCTCTCTCCACAGAGTCTGCAGATGGTGAAGATGATGATGATACTGACTGAGGAGGAGCACTGTGTATAAATAGGCTGAAAAAGTGGGGAGCAATAATGCTGGTCGGACAGCACTAATGCTGGCCGACTGGTGCATAAAATGCCCCAATGGCATAAAATGCCACACTAGAAAAAACCTAAAATACCTAATAAAAATGCCCAGCCCAGATCAAGCTCAGACTCACACATGAGCTGACAAATACTCTGCTAACAAAAGGATGGTGGGTAAATCCAGACACCCGGCAACATGAAAAATACTTCTCCCAAGTACAGAGGAAGAGATTTGATCTCCTCCTACAAGAACGTGTTTAGCATATTCCCATGAGCATGCTGAAATGTGATCTATAGCATGCCAATTCTTTTGCCATCATCGAGGATAACTATATTGATGTCCCTGTCACAAAACAATCTCTGATGCCCATTGCCACCCAGCTGATTGTAAGGTTACAAAATTCTTCTGTTGCTTGTTGATGGAGGGGCTTCTAAGAGGTGTGTGAGATGGCAGGGACTGCCAAAGTGGGGTTGTATTGTGGTCACCAGCACGGTACAGATCCCCACGAGCATGCTGAAATGTAATCTATAGCATGCCAATTCTTTTGCCATAATTGAGGATTACTATATTGATGTCCTTGTGACAGAACAAACCTCTGATACCCATTGCCACTCAGCGGATTGTTAGATTACAAAATTCTCCTGTTGCTTATTGATGGAGGGGCTTCTAAGAGGTATGGGAGATGGCAGGGACCACCAAAGTGGGGTTGTATTGTAGTCAGCAGTACATTACAGGCTATCATTTCCTTGGGCACTAAGTTGTTGATTCTTGGTCAAATTTTTATGATGCTGAGCAGGATAGGACTTAAAACACCATCCTTGAGAATTGCATCTACACTGACTGAGACTGTTCCATTCAAGGGAAGTTTGATGTTCTTTCTTGGCTCGCTCACCAACTTTTTAGTGCTAGTGGAGCAAGTTTAGGTCCATTCAGCTCACGTCTTATAGAATTCATTCCTGGATCATAGCCACATACTACAGTTGGTCAAAAGCTTCTCCATAATACTCTAAACAATTCCTTGGATGTAGCTGTTTCATACACAACTGTCAATAATGGGTTCTGGTTGGTTTTTTGAGGAGCAAATTAATGCAGAGACATGATTTGAAGCACTTTTAATTTGTTTTCATGTTTGTCAATGTACATTAACTAGTGAGCCTTTCCAGGCTGATTTTTCAAAGGTGAGCTCTGCTTTGAGTAAAGCAAGGGCCAAAGGTGTGCCAAGATTCCTTCCCAATCCTGAAGAGTTTTGGGGACCCAAACCAAGGGCAGGCCGACAAATAACTAGCAAGCATACGCCCTCGCTTGGACTGAAGACATCCCCACAGAAACAGCCACAAGAAGCTGTGGATAAGGTGGTGTGTGAGAAGCCAGAGGGGAAGCGTCAGAAGGTCGAAGCAAATGAGCAGAGTGAAATGGTTGTGTGTGAGGAGCTGCCAGAGGCAAAGCATCATCAGGTCGAAGAAAATGAGCCGAGTGAAATGGTCCAGTAATGTCGCTTGAACTTCTTGAATTGATTTACAGAACACATGGCAGCCACTTCTAGCAACTACTCACATTGGAGAAAATTTTGTCCACAAACAGGAATTTGATTCAGGTGTGCCTTCTTATTACTGATAAGGGGTTTTGAAGCATTTCAAGAGGAAAGAATACCAGGATGTGTGCCTGCAAGTGGGCCCAACAAAAATAATACTAGGCATGGGTATGCCCTCGTGCCTATGGTTACGTTTTTTGGCTGCTAATTTCTGTTGAAAATTTCCAGGCTTTGCAGCAAGACTTCAATGCTTCTGTTGCAAGATGAGTTGGGCTCTCTGCTCTCAGGTTTATCTCGCCAGGGGGGGAGAGAGAGAGAGAGAGAGAGAGAGAGAGCCTCTCTCTTTGTCTGTGTAAAAGGTGATATCAACATTTGACACATTCAAAAGGTTGTATGGTCTCAAAAAGGTTGTACGAACATTTGACACATACAAAAGGTTGTATGGACATTTGAGGCTGACGTGAGGAAACTATGCATTTTACGGCAAATGCTATAGAGATGACTTCCAAAAGTTTTCCTGAAATTTAATAAATATTGATGTCTACAGTTCTAAGGCCACTACATGAAGCAAAGTATCAACATATATTGGGGACTGATGGATCTTTCTTTTGGAAAGTTGGGAGAACCCAAACATATCAGGTCGTGTTCCCATTGTGGCCCCTTTGTGTCCTCTTAAACTAAAATAATGGAGCTCATCCTTGCATGTTGCCATGCAACACAAACTTATTTCATTGAACAGTTGCACAAAGTCAATATTGTATGTGCTCATGTGGTTCACCCAGTTAACCTCTCTTTGCAATGTAATCTTACATTGCAGAGATATGTACAAGAGTACTTCATGTAAAACATGAAGAAAAAGGGGCTTCGTTGAAAGAAAACTCCAAATATATGTTTTTGCACTGTATTGGGGTAAAATTTAATCAACATCAAGGTTAGGGGCACTTTTAAATATGACAGCAAAAACTTTGCTGTTCCCAGATTGTGTTTTAGAAAAAAATTTGTGTTATGCCAAAGGTTCAGGTGTTATATTTTTGTTTGAATAATGCACTACATCAGCCCATCTAACGGTGGGGACTCTAGTGAACAGCCATCCGTCCGAGAGTGCTTAGGAATGCTTATTGAGATCCTTGTATGCAGTCCTATAAACAGAGTTCTTGAGATGTTTTAGGACTATCAAAGCTTCACCTTTACATTCATTCATGCGTATATGGGGAAGAGCTGCCAGGTGACCTAAAAACATTTCTATTTCTAAAGCCCCAAATAAATTTGATGGCTACTGTTAAGAAAATGTTTCATAGTTTTACCAAGCTTTCATTCAAATTGCCAAAATGTCCAAACATGAGTTTTCACCCTTGCCTTGCCTTGCCTTGAGAACCAAACAGCTCCATACAGCTCATCAAAAATTAGGTTCATTAAAAAATTTGGGACAAACCTTCCAAAGGCCCCATTGAAGGACCGAATCACTTGCTGTGATGAAGCGTTACCTTTACCATTTGAACTACTCAGGGGCTTCCTTGATCTTGGTCTTTTGCAAATTCACTATTCCTTGGCTTCAACTGGTTAAGGGATCTTGATTCTGAAGGCATTGCTAAGCAAGCTGCTATGATATTCTTTGTAGCTGCAATACTAGGTTTAAGTGCCATCTCATGGAAAGGAGTTCCCCCCAGTCTTTTAGGAGATTGTTGTGCTCCCATGGCAACAATCGTCAATGGCATGCAATTGCTTGGAATACAGTAACCTAAAAAAAGAAAGTTGGTCTAAGTTTAGAGGCTCTTGAAAAGAATGTTCTTGAATCCATCTTTGAAACTCGGCCTACATTTTACATTTGATCCATTGGAATCCTTGATGTTGAGTCAACCATGCTCCAAGGAGGTATCCCACAAATATAAAAATCTCTCCTGAATTGAGAACTGTGAAACCATGGGCAAAACACCAATCATCAAGCTCTGCATGATCCAAGAATCTTTTTTTTGTTTACTTGATCAAAGATCAATGAAATGTCAAAAAAGAACTCCATCAAGGTATTAAGCATTTGTTTGTTAGCTTTCAGCACATTTATATTATCACTGGCAGAAAATAGAGGTAAAATTACCACATCTTGGAAGGCCATGATAGTTGTAGACGCAATCAATTATGGGTAATGACAACAAACAATCATGGGGTCCCTTGTTGAATTGAACCCTTAAGGGAAAAGGGCTTTGAAAGCACCATTAATGTATACTTGGATCAAAAGGGTTTAACCATTAATACAAAACTTGCCAAAGCCAAGAGTCTCTAGAGTCATAATAATTAAATTTGAAAAGAGAATCATAGGCTTGTCAACTAGAATATGGTTTTGATCATGGCCCAAGCCTAATCAATTACCATGACTAGATTAAAAATTGCATATTGGATATTTGTTTGGTAAATAAATCCATAATGAGGACTTCTAAAGGTGAATTATTTTACCATAAGCTTGTAGGATAGGTTGAGCATAGTTAGTACATGATTTCAAAACATTAAACAACTCCTTACAAGACACTTTCCAAATCACTTAACATTTGAATTTCCTTTGAAGTTTGTTAATGCTAGATAATGTACCATTCTTCATTTGCATCAAAGCAAATGACTTCAAAGCATTAGACAACTCCTTACAAGACATTCCATTTAATCACTTAATTGAATTTCCTTTGAAGTCTATCAATGCTAGATAATTTACCATCTTCATTTGCATCAAAGCAAAGGATATTAGTTCTTTTTAGAAAGGTCTCTCCAAAGCAAGTACCATGCACATTGTAAGAGCCCTCTTTTAATCTTGAAAGAAGGCCTAGACCTTATCCTCATAATCTACCTTGCCTTATGGAATTCATATCTACCACACTAGAGATTCATGTTGAAGCAAAGCCTTTAGCTTGAATGGCACAATCCATAGAAAATCTCTTTTACAAGCACAATCTTTGCCATTGCTTTTGCCCTCAATCGTGACCTTACTATGCTCATCGAGTAGTGCACAATATCATGTGACACATTCTTAACATCTTCCCACACGTGCTTAATCTTCTATACAAATTGTGGGTCTAATAGAAAGGAAGCATTACACTTAAAAGTTCATGATCCTTCTCTAGGTTCGAATATCAAGGTAAGTTGAATAAGATAATGATCAAAGGCTAGCACATTTGTGGTAACCCTAAGCTTGCAACAATCAATTGCCAAGCACCATGAATTGTTATTTGAGTAAGTCCTATCCAAGTGTGCTACTATCAAAGTGACTCCTTAAAGATGACTATTGCAAGTATAACTTGATTATACTTGTTTGATTGCTTTGCAAAACTCTCTTCACATCCTTCTTGTTCTCCACAACCTTACTAGGCTTAGATTCTTGTTCATGCACACTATCCTTTTGTTTTTCTTGTAGCATGCATACCTTTAGGTTGTTTAGCCTCCTCAAGTTGGTCCTCTACCATCTTTGGATAGTCTTGCAAATGGTGTGCTCCCTTCTTGCAAATGTAGTGATGCATTCAAGAAATATCCATACTTGACTTGTAGCACCCCTTCAAGGCCATGGGCATTAAATATCTCTATATGTTTTGGTGGTTAAGTGCATCTATCCCATAAGATCCATGCCTTCCTTTGTGCCCTGAGGGCTCCACAAAAAGATGCCGCAGTAGGTATATAAATAATGTTAGCTTATTTTATTTCATGTCATCTTTTGGTTGTGTGTTGTTAGAGTTTGATGGAGATGGAGGAGCGTTGACTATTTCCAACCCTTGCATTAGTGTGCAATACAATTTTTAGTGTGTCCACACTTGCTGCCAAGTTATCCAACTTAGGCACATTATGCTTTTATGTTGCCCCAATTGGTGTTCACACTTGTTGAACTATTGATTAGTTTTCGTTGCATTTAATGCAGTATTTGTCCTATTTCTTATAGATGACCAACATTAAATGTTGGTAGGACAATTACATCACACGTTGAGTTAGCAGATTGGCTAGTTTGGGGCCTATGCTACTCCTTGTATTAGTCCCACTCACTTGGCAACCATTATCTCTTGTAGATCTTTAGCACTCTCCATCTTTTGGTGGTTGTCCTTAGTCATCTAGTGCATTCTTCATGATTAGCCTCATCTACTGTCCTCACGAAGGCTTCGAGTTGCATACATGGATCAATTTTCTTTTATATTCAACATCCCATGCAGTTCAATACAAATTTTTTCTTTCATTCTCTGCATCTATATTAGCCTCTCTCTTCCCTTTCCTCTTTGTGTTCATGTTCTTCTTCCGTTGTGCACTCTCACAATCGACTCTTCCCAAAACTTCTCCAAGGACTATAACTTCACCATTCGACTAGATTGGTAAGTCTAGGAATGATACATGACAATGGTCAAAAGGTGCTTGGTAATCAAGACCACATCATTGAGGCTATTACTTTTAAGATAGTTATAACTCTTTTGCTCTTGAATTATGAGCCGAATGTTAAGGCAATGCATGCATAGCTTATTATATTGCTAACTTATTCATTTTTCCTCTGATACCACATGTAACATGCTTGACTTAGAAGCTCTCGATGTCACAATTAGTGGTTGATCAAGAGACTTTTCCCAAGTGACATATATTTTATAATCATCCTCTTCATTAAAGAATGATGAAGAACATGTATCCAATTACACTTGTCTTGTTGGTACAAGTTAATTAGTATTTTGTGGATTGTTTTATACTCTAATACTTGAGACATTGAAAAAGATTAGTGTGATTTTTAAGTTTTGTGTTTTCGTATTGTTGGGATTGAATATGTGCTAAAGTCCTGATTGCACACGTTGCTAATGAAGGCAGGGGTTGAGCAAAATCAAGTTGTAGAGTGATGATATTATTATAAGGTGCTAAATTGATTTCTAGTTTTATGATACAAATGTTTTTGGTAGCACGAGAAGATGGGTTATTGGTATATGGCCCCAAAGGTATATTGAGAAGACCTCATCTTTTGTTACTGACTCACCTACCATAAATTTAGATAACATTGGCAAAAATACCCACATTTGTCTTCATATTACAAAAAGTGTCTAATAATTAGGAATTATCTCATTCCTCTAGCTATAATATTTCTTATGGGTGTGTTCTCAACACAATTGGTATCATGCCAAACTTGTTAACCCTAGTAGAGCAATTGTTTGCCACAATTTAGGGTGCATTACGTGTGGTGCTCTCAACGTCATGCATGGCTTGGATGCAAGCCTTTCAAAGCCCTTGTAGTGCATCCTTCATGCCTCAAATTGCTTATGCCACTTGCTTCCTTAAAAAATCCTTAGTAGCATTTATGTTGATCAGTGGTAGCTAGAATGATCTCTCTAAAGTGGTTTTGTTTCCACAAATGACCAACATATACATTTATTGACGGTGTTAATATGAACATGCTATTTCTACATAGAAGCATATAAGAGGAAGATGAGGAATATAATACTATGGTGTCCTATGAAGAAGGGTAATAGATAATATGACACCTAGATAAAATATTTACTTGCAAAAGCAATATTACAACACATTGTTCTTGGAGAGTTCCAAGTTTATTTGCAAGGATGATAGTAAAGTTTATAATAGTGTGTTTTTTCGTAATGCATTATTGCATCAAAGATCAAAATTTTGTTGAGAACAAAATTTCATGTGCTGTGCTTGTGATTCATATAGTAATTGCAAAATTGCATCTCTCCAAAATGACAATGGATCAACAATCTTGGGATCATGTCAAATACATTAGGGGAAATATGGACTCAAAAAGGGACTTTTAACTTAGGAGTTAGTACCTTTTCTAATTGCAAGAGATCTGAGATGGACCAATAGAAGAGGGGGTGGTGTGCACATTTTATCTGCTCCCTTTTTTTCCTTGGGTCTACCACTTATAGGCTTGTTCCCTATGTCCCCTTTACCACCCCCCCTCCCCTCCCAAATTTTTTTAAACCACCTCTATATTAGGTGGGTCCCATTGAGCATCCAAAAAGATTGCCCAACATTTGAAAAAATTCCCCCTCTCCAAAAGGGGGATTTCTCTTCCCAAATCCTCTTTCTATGTCATGTACAGAAAAAAAAGAGTAAAATTTGTTGTCTTTTTGCTAGAAATGCTTCCAATGTGGTCATTCTCTTATCTCCACTCCACAAATATTCTCATCTAATCCCTCCTATGCTCACACGACCATAGCTACATAGTCACAATCAATATCTTCTACACAACTCCCAACTCCTCCCTTTCTTCCATTTCCATTTATACCACTATTTTGAAGTATTCTTACTTGTACTCCTCGCCTCTAAGTAGCATTCTTCTCAAATCCACTCCAATTTCTTCTAGATGTTAGCAAAGAAGACATTACGATTCCATCTCTTCTATCTATGTACACAATATGAAGGATGAGCAAAAAAGAGCAATGTCTGAGAAGGATTCATGGGTTTACATGTAGTCTTTAACAATTGGGACTCATCTAGCTGATTGCCATCGTGTATTGTAAGTTCATTGGAAGGGTAGAAAAATTGGGCCTCATTGAGTTCCTTCCCATTGTGTATTATAAGATCATTGGAAGGGTAGAGTCCTTGGGATTTAGGAGGCTTGAGATGGTGGTCTTATTGCATCAGTTCAACATGTATATGGTATGAAGGACTTGAAACTACCTCTTAGGACTACTTGATAAGTCTTTCCCTCAAATTATAAGTCACTGCTTTCATTTTCTTAATTTTTGTTTGCTATTGAGGTTTTTCATTCTTCTCTCCTATTAGAAAATTTTTCTTTGAATTGTTGAGGATTGGCCTTTGAGAAGCTTGAATGGGACATACAAAGCTCTACATGTGGATGTGGGTGAGATAATGATGATCAGCAAGCTATCGCACTACTTCTAGATTACAAGATTTGTTTCTATAAATTCCTATATATAGTGTCTACATTGGCTGATTCATATGGTTCTCTTGAATTACATCCTTGCCCATCTCTCAATTATTTGGAGTGGCCCATTTCAAATGAGTAGTTGCTTCAGACATTCAAGTTGAAGATCGTACATGACATTCATAGTTCAGTAAAGTGTGTGAGAGCTTCAAGTTCAATGGGCATTTTATGATTTGTGCAAAATCATGTCTTAACCTATATCTTCAAAATCACTAATACATGTAATTGTCCCTCCATGTTCATTTGTAAGAATATAAGTGAGGACTTCTTTAATTCCAACTTTGAGAAAGGATGGGATGAGGTGGATGAGGTGCACAAAGGTGATATCTTTTCGTGTAGAGTCGTGGTCTCTAGTGTTACCTTTCGTTATTTGATATGATTATACATGAGCTTCTATTACCAATGCTGGATGAAGAAGGTAGGCCAATGGATTCTTGTGGAGTCTATTGAATAGATGGGACAAGCCTTTGATATTTAAATTCATATGCCAATTGGAATGCTTAAGTTAGTCACAGGGAGTGATTGTTGGAGCTTGTTAAATCAGTGGGAGCATCTTATATTGATGAGAAGCATAAGTATGGAGAGCTTTAACTTTTGAATTGATGATAGGAAGGTGAGCTTGCTTACTATTAGTACTATTTTGTTTAAGTTTGGACAAATATATTTTCAAACTTATTAAATTTTTCTTTTTTAGATGGAAAAAGAATGGAGAAGAATTATATGGCATTGAATGCTTTGCAATAAGTTGACATTTGTGTAGAGTAAATGATGTATTAAAAATTCATGATAAACAGATTGATGGTTTTTATTTTTAACTTTTTATATGTATTTTTGATTCATTAACACTGTACACTTTGGGTTATTTTGTAATTTGGTTTATTTATTTTTAAACCTCTTGTAATTTGATTTATTCAACTTTTTAAAATTTATGTTTTAAAAAGTTATGATTTTTAAATAAAAGGGTTAAAGTTTATTGCCTATGTAAACAAATAACTAACCCTCATTTACCACGTCTCCTCTCCCAAATACCCCTTGCACTTGCCACCTACCCCCGTCTCTCAATGGATCACACTTTTGCTAACTTCATACAATTTCTCCAAGGCATAGAGTTTGGAGACGAGACATGTACTATGCCTTTTTCCCCAACATCAAATATTATGCAACCATCCTGTGGCATGCTCCAAGCTTACAACACCCTGTCCAATACATGGATTACCTACCTTGGAGAGTATGCCATGGTCTTTGAGGATATTGATTGAGAATTGGGTGCCTTGTGACCTTCTTGAGTACATCAATGACACGATTGCCTTTAGCAAATAACTAAGTCATTTTTGTGAAAATCTCTCGAAAATTTCACCCTTGTCTACTTCAAGAAGCTCACCCCTCGATAGGCCAAGATATACAAAGTTGATCAGCATGGCACGAGAACTCCTCTCTTGGGCGGCCACCTTTGTGTTGCTATTCCATGAAGGCGATGACACCCTCTAGTTATAGTGAGTGTTGAAGAGTAGGTGGGAGGGTTATTGAAAGATGTGACCCAAAGCCTTTACCACACGACAAGGCAAAAGAAAAGACCTTATGGTTGACAAAGCTATAGTGGCCATGAAGATTAGCATGGAGAGCGGCTTAGGTGAATCAAAGGACACCCCATCTACAGTTAATGCATATTGTCACGTTGACAACATGAGCAAGGTCTTCCTTTACAACAATGAATTTGCGTTTCTCCAAGATATGGAGAAATTTTTTGGAGTAAGGGAGGATGAGGTGTTGTCAATTGCAATTACAAATGAATTCCCCCTCGTATCAAAGACCCTGGGCATGATATTAATCCACAACTTGAAGATGTATAGCATACAATCACGACTCTCGGGGTCACCATTGACTCAACAAAGCATGTTTTAGTTGGCCTCCAAGAGTTAGAAGTAGTGCAAGCTATCTTAGTGGTAGGATGTACCCGTATAGGATGAAAAGTAGTGAGCCCCTTGAATTGACCAAACCCTTCAAGCAAGAAATAAGTCTAGCAATTGTCCGTTTAAAGGTTTTGTTTTACTCTGCATAATACTTTGAGCTAACTTCTTGTCAATGTAGGCTATGCTCAATGTTGATGAATTCACAAGTCGTCAAAGGGGTTGGGGAGCTTTTTGGAAGGATGCCTCAATAATAGGGCACTACATTGATCAGATCTTGATTGATGATATTGCCCTCATACATGCCACTTTCACCATGGATGGGCGGACTCAAGTCTCCATTTTGAAGGCCTTGTTGAAGATGCTATGTGATTTCACCATCACTTTGAATACATACAAGATAATTATTGTGAAGGAGTTGGTGAAGCATGCATTCAGCATATGTATAGATCAGAGGGTGTTGCAAGTTGTGAGTGTCAGAAGGGACATAGGGGTGAGCAAGGGTGCTGTGGAGAAAAGTGTCAGGAACGGTTTACTATTGAAGACTAGGAAGAGATGTAAGTAGGCCCATCAAAGAATCAAGCACTTGAAAATGAAATAAAATTTATACTATCGCCAAAAATCATGGGAGCCTTGGGAAAAACACCCCTTGTAATTTACTTACTAACATAAAAAAACTTTTCGTGCAAACTCTTTGTTCTAAATATTTTGCACCTTTTTGTGTTTAAGATGAGCATAATATTAAAGTTCTTTATGAATTGAAGCTACATGTTAAGTGTGATAATGATGCCATAGGTGATCGATAACAAGAAAAATAGAATACAAAAATGAATGAAAGAAATTGTTGTCTGATTGCCTAAGTGGACTAATTTTTTTCCAAACTCCCAAGAAAAGCAAAAAAAAGGGCCCAAGAGACCCCATGCAACCAAGGCCTCCATGGTCTAAAATTAGCCCACCTAAGTAAGATTTTGGGGCGAAATTATCCCACCTAGGTAATCAGGCAATAATTTTTTTCACATCTTTAAAGAAAAAACATTGCACCTATACTTTGTCACTTAAATACATGCACGTTTAGTTTTCTGACTAGTAAAGGAGAAGAGCAAGAAAATTATTTAAAAAATTCCAAAACATCTTTGAGGTTGGATGGGAACATATTAAGCCATTTCAATCACAAAGTGCCACTCCTACTTAATTGTAGTATTTTTAATTAATGTTTCACTTTAATATACCAAATCAAATTTAATAAACACACAGTCATAAAGCAGATATAATACGAGACATTTGAAGTTGAGTTAAAAGCAAATGTTTTTAATTATATGTCAAAGTTTACAAAACGCAATGCAGTGTAGTGGGCACTACAATAATACTATGCACTTGGCATTGCTAATTTTAACCTTGTAGCTAATTGCATGTATTGCTGCATGATAGTGATCCACTTGGCATGAATTGTGTACAAGTACACATGCTCTAAAATGCCAACAAGGTAAGCTTCTGAGGCTTTAGGATAGTTTCTAGTATTAGTCCTTACATGCCAAATTGATCTCCATAAGACCAAAGGATTTCCTTCACCATTCATGTGAAGGGTGCTTTCTTGATCAATAGTTCTATGCTCTTTTGGTACTTGCATATTTCTCTGAGGGCTACTAAGTGATAGTTCTTTCTTCTATTCAGCCTTTGCCTTGAGATTGATCCAATTGGACCTCGTTGTGCTTGTTGTAGACCTTGCACTTGTTGGGGTAGAGGTTGGGGCTGCTCAGTCAAGGCTACTACAACAAGGGCTAGTTGAGGAGGAGGAGGAGGAGGAGGAGGAGGAGGAAGTGCTCTAGGTTGCTAGGTTTGTATTGTGGGGGTGCACATGGGGCCCTTGCCACTTATTGAGTGTTCTTTAGTTGTAGTTACACTCACTATCATTATTGTTACCACTATTGTTGCCCTTACCATCTTATTGTCACCTTTCTCATTAGTAGAGATGTTGCACTTGTTAATATCCTCTTGGTTGATGCTATTGTCACCCTCCTTTTGAGATGGACTAGATGAGGAGAATGAGAAATAGAGCAATAGAAGTCTGAGATAAAGAATAAACTAAATGAGAATATCTATTTATATGAAACTTACTTTAAAAGGGTTTAAAGGGGCCTCACACATGGTTTCACATCCATGCCCATTTTGACCCTTCCATTCACCTTGTCATGTGCTATGCTACATGTGTATTCATTGTTGATGTGTTTCATCACCTTTCTTTGTTATATGCTTGAATTTTGTGCTTGAGAGGTTTAGTCAATACGATAGCCTTTGCACCACCTTGGTTTATTAACCTAAACATTCCATAAACACAATTTTATTGAATTTGGGAATCTTCCAAGTCCCATTCTTCATTATTTAGAATATTGAGACTCCAAAAAGACATATTTTAAGTTTCCCAAAGCTACATGTGACACATCATTGGAAACCTTATGAAAAATGGAATCTATTGAGCTATTGAACAATAAATTTGGAGCAATGGTGTGAGGGTTATAGCAAAGAGAAAGTTTTGACCATGAGTCCTAAACTTCTAAAAAAATTCCAAATTCACTAATAGTGTTGTGTGTTCATAGTGAACCCATCAATTCCCTCTCAAACATCTACCTTACTCAAATATATGCTTAGGAGAACAATTAGCATTTGTTACCAACACTTGTGTCATCATATCCTCTGACCAACTGGTGCCATCAACCTCATCCATTTTACTTTATGGGCATGGTCTCAATGAGACTTCCTTCATGATCCTACATGGAAAGGGTAAGAGGATCATCAAGCACACAACTCCAAAAGGGCCGAATCCTTTCAACCTACACAATAGCTATGCAACTTAAAGACTAGTCCAAGGTTGACACACTCAAATAGCTATGTACCTCTCCCAATCATTTCAGATAGAGCTAACATCGATTGCACCATGACATGGCTACCCAAGGTAGTCACTTTTTCAACTTAATTGAAAAATGATGTGTAGTAACTTTGCTAAAAACCGACCCCACTTATTGCGAATATAAATCCTTACTATCTATCCTGCAATCTCAACACTTCGAAAGTAGTACTACATCATGCATTGTTGGACAAGACACTATCGACTAAATAGGAACTCAACATTGCTAGCCGCTTGAGTGGACCCTCACACTGCTTAGTGACATTGCATCCTAATGGTTCAATCTACAAACTTAGACACCCTCACCGAGCTTGAGTAAATGGAGATTTCCACGACTAGTGGGTTCCCAATAACCATTGTACATAAATAGAAACACTCTCCTATAACTATTAATAAAACTATCATTAATAGTTCACCAAGACCTTAAAAATCTGGCACACTTTGTAACTGAGTTTCCAAGCTTGAAAGCTTACATTCTTTTCTGCAAGGGGAGGAGAGTTTTAATTCAAGCATTCTCCAATCCTTCCAACTCAGTGATCTCCTATTCTTTCAACTCCTCCATACAAGAAAAATGACCATCGAGCTTGACCATCAACAGAAGTAACAATTGTTTGTGGTAAATGTTAAAATAGGTAAAGGAAGAGGTAAGTAAATTAAATGCTTGATTTTTTCTTGACAAATAAATATAATGGGCATTCTCTCTTTTTTGTAGATGGCAATCACACATGCCCCATTTCTCTCATCCAAATCGTAGCTCGTATTATTAAAGATCCACTAAATGAGGACAAGCTGGTGTTCTCTACCAAGTAGAGATAAGAACTGAATATGGAAACAAGCGCGTGAGAAGTGGGCCACCTAGTGTTTCAAGTTTTAACCAACTTTGAGAGCCTAGTTGAGAAATACCAGACTAATAGGGAACTCATAGCCAATTCTAGCCTTGGAGAGTATATTAGAGCCCCTATATCGACTTCCTAACATGTACATAACTAATCACAAACAACAATCTAGTCATCAAAACAAGGAAATTTAAATACAACCTAAAATCTAGAAAAACTATAGCGAACACAAGACAAGCATCAAGTTCACCCAAAATTAATACAAGAGACCTTAGATATCAAGATTGGAACATGGAAATACATTAAACCATAGAAAACCCTTGAAGTCTCTCAAAGGTGGATGAGTCTTCAATGATGAGAATTGATGGAGCCTTAGTGGAAGTGGTGGCCAATGAAGGAGTTCTCTTAAGAGCTATCCCAAAAGAAAAATCTAGGAAGAATTATAGCAAATAGGAGACAAGCATTGAGTTCACCCCAAAATTAATAGAAGAGACCTTGGGTATAAGGTTTGGAATATGGAAATACATTAAAGCATAGAAAACCCTCTAGGTCTCTCAAGGGTGGATAAGACTTCAGCGGTGAGAATTGACGGATTCTCAATGAAAGTGGTGGCCAATGAAGGAGTTCTCTTAAGAGCTATCCCAAAAGAAGAGTTGAGGGTAAGGGTGCAATTGTTTCCTCATCTCTTTACCTACAATAAAACCTCAACTAGGCTAACTAGAATCCCCAAATGACTCATAGAGGATATAATGATAGGAAACCTCGTCAAGCATGACTTGAACACCCTATGACTAGAATGCGTCATTGAATCCCTAGCCAAAGCATAAAAGATCCTTCCAAATGACACTAAAGTAAAGCTCAATCACATAGAGGCCAAGTATAGCATCATCAATTATGATAGCACACTCATTGGAATCATTGATGTCAATGGGGTACCCCCTCCATGATATCCGGCCACCACAACACACAAAGCCACCTATACTATCTAAGGATTTGTTTGAGGAAAATATAGAAAGGGAAAAGAGGTGAAGAGAAGAGATAGGAAACCCTAGCCCTAGCAATGATCTAAGCAAGTGGAAGAAGAAGTAGAGAGAAGAGGAGAAATTAAGTTCATCCTCAGAGGACTCCGATGAGGGAGACACTAAAGAAGAGCGGTTGATAATCCATGCTGCTACAAGTTCTCAAAAAAGGAGTAGAGAAAATTAGAGACTAGAATGAAGTAGTCTTGAGAAGGATATAAGAAGGCCATCATAATATTTCTAGAGGAATCCATACATAACAAGGACTTCTAGCCCAAACAGAGGAATTCGGATGGCCCAAATAGACACTAAAGAAGAGTAGTTGATAATCCACACATAACAAGGACTTATAGCATGTTGATGGCCCAAATAGAAAATATGCATGTATAGATCAGTAAGCTAGCAAAAGCTAAATGTATGCCTAAAGTGACCCTCACCAATTCACAGGAGAACTCTTGCTCAACTGACCTTAAAAAGAACAAGGCAAGTGCACTCAATACCAATCAAGAATTCCAAGGCAGGTTAGAAGAAACACAATATAAATACAAAAACTTCCTAGTAGAATTTAAAAAGCAAGTTGAGGATATCTAGAATCAACTAAAAGACCACAACTTGATGCTTAAAGAGCTCTAAGACCAACTAAAGAAATACGACATAACACTCAAAGAACTTCAAGAGAAGCAAGTTCAAGACCTCCAAAATCAACTAAAAGAACATAATCAACACTTTAAGAGGCCACAAGATCAGATTATTGTGCCTCCCCAAGGAGGCATGGCTAAGAGTATCAAGGAAAAGAGTATAGTAGGTACAACTTTCCAAAGATCCCTGATACCAAAGTGATCGATGCTTATAAGATCTACTTATTTCAACCCATTGACCTAGTCCCCTCCTTTTTCCATTTTGTAAAAGAATTTACTAACTACCCTGATCCTTCCTTCATCAACCACTTGCACTTACCACTACCTCCTCATCAAGCTCCTCTAACAACTAGTAACATCTTATGAATATGGGATACCTTCACTCTTTTTTCCTATCAATGTTATGACCTCAAGGCATATCACGAATACAATATCTCAAGCTTGTTTAGATGACCTATCACCTTGAGAATAGCACAACACCGCAATCTCTCACCAATTGGGCCCTCAAGTGTGGGACAACATTCTTGCTTGGAATTTGACCTAACTCCTAGTTGCACTTGCACGCGCATTGAACCACTGCATAAGTAAGGTAGACATGTCCCACATGAAGAGCATAAGTAACTTAACATGTACAATGGATCTCCTCGAGGCCTATCAATATCGATGGCTTCAAACCATCACCATCCCTCCAACATTAACCATCACGAATGCTTTTCTCTTCATTCCAACCAATCTTGCTTTGAGTTTCTCTACACCACTACTTTGCACCCATCCACACCTCATATGGTGTAATACACCATCCTTCCCTACTAAATCCCTTATGAGATGTTCCCTCTTCTAGCACAATACACCATCCTTCCCTATCAAATCCATCATTAGATGTTTGAGAGTCTCTTGCCAAACAAGCACCATACCTTTGGTGTAAGTGTCATTGGACTTGCACTTATTTAGGAGGGGGGATAAAATGTTACCTACAAGGAGGAAAGAAAGAAAAGAGGCTTATAAATTTTTGACAAATGAATAATTTATGCTATTATTTTGATGAAAGCTTGCCTCCTACCTACGCAAATTATAATAAACCATTGATACTTTGAATTTTTCAAGTATATTAGTAAAATTTCAATCATAGAATGAGGTCTACAAGCATGTAAAAAGAGCCGGACGAGCTAGAAAGACCACAAAATGGGCAGGATGCCCAAGAGGGATGATGAAACCCTAATCCTAAATTTTATGTATTTAAATCATGAGAAAGAATAGACCAAGCTATTCATGTATGTGCAAACTTGGTGTTCTTCCTTTCTTGCTCTTGTTTTTGCTTGAGAGAGAGAGAGAGAGAGAGAGAGAGAGAGAGAGAGAGAGAGAGAGAGAGAGAGAGAGAGAGAGAGAGAGAGAGAGAGAGAGAGAGAGAGAGAGAGAGAGAGAGAGAGAGAGAGAGAGAGAGAGAGAGAGAGAGAGAGAGAGAGAGAGAGAGAGAACCATGGTAAGTGAAGCTCTTTCCATTTCTCTTTGAGCTCTCTAATATTCTCCTATGCCTTATTTCATGCATGTGGAGCAAGAAGAGATGAGAAGTGAAGGGGTACACACTTGAACCATGGAGTTTGTAGCCATTGTGCAATAGCAAGCTCACTACAAGCAAATCATTGAGTTTGTCAATTGTATGAGTGGCTAGGTGAGAGCAAGTTGATGACATAAATGAGACAAGCATACTTTGATGAAAGCCACAACCTTGAACTATATGTGGTTAATCTCAAAAGATTTGGAGTTGGCATCAAACACCTCACTCAATAAACAATGATGATTAAAAATCTATTAGCTTGCTATTAGGAAGATGTGCTAGGTGCTCAAAGAAGTGATGAATGTTATTGCACTAGCAATGAAGTCTTTTGTTGTGAAAAATACAAGGTTTGATGACAACACTCATAAACAATAATGATCCATTTTTGGGTACATTTAATTCTAAGAATTGTGTGTGTGCTTTGATGACATGATGAAAACAAGGATTTTGAAGAGTGGGCGATAGATATTAATGAATGAATAAACAAAGTGAAGGCAAAAGAAAACTTAATTGAGGGCAAAATCTATGTTATAGAAAGGGGGAAAAAGTTCCAAACTAATAGATATAGAAATGTGCCAACTTGTTATGTCAATAAAATGATAATGGGAGAAAATAGGGACCCAAAAATACATGGACAAGGTCTTGTAATTGGATTTGTACTCTCAAAAATAAAGTGTATACTTCTTGTTGGCATGATGCTTGAAATTGGTTATGTGTAGCTCCTTTAGATGAGCGAGCCTAAGACATGAAAACCATGTTTCAAACACCTTCCATTCCTTTAAAAGAGCTATCATCTAAGGTGTCATTTTTCACCTATCACCTAAAACATTGTGTATTCATAGTAGCTACTAGAATTTTGATGTTATTAAGGTACCTATGGTTGATGGTTATGTTCAAGCCACTTTAGCTTGAGTTTAAATACTTACCCATACACAATCTAGAGATCCATAGCATGGAGGTTCAAGATTTAGGATGGTGATGTCTATTTTTACTAGAATGCTTGAGGACATGTGGATTTAGGGCTTGCATATTTTATGGAATGACTTATGATGTTATGGTATATTTGGGCAAGAATGTATGCAAAGACTATATGGACATATATGGATAGGCCTCAAAGCATTGCTATGAGACTTGAGGAATATATGTAGATTGGGTGTTGATAGTTAAATTATTGTGGCATTTGGGACGACATGAGTTTGATTTTCTTGTACACATGCCCATTGGCCAAAATGATCATGTTTAGGGAATGCTTAAACTGCCACATGGCTAACATATAGGCTTGGAGGGTTTGATCATGGGACTTTGATTTTGTGATAATTACAATGTTGCACATCCTTGATTTAATAATGGTACCTATACACTTATTCAAAAAAATATGGGTTTGCTTCATCCTAGAG
This sequence comes from Lygodium microphyllum, assembly GCF_053477565.2. Lineage (NCBI taxonomy): Eukaryota > Viridiplantae > Streptophyta > Polypodiopsida > Schizaeales > Lygodiaceae > Lygodium > Lygodium microphyllum. The sequence continues at coordinate 62,273,026 of NC_141160.1, forward strand.
CTAGATCAAGTTTAAAATCAATTCAAATTTTTGAATTCTTCCATAGTGTGAAGCAAGAAGGATCTATGTATGGTTCTACAAAATTTTTCATTGTAGTTGTGCAACACAAAATGCCTTGATTTATTAACTTTTATAGGTTTTATCAAGGTCCATATATAGAGATGAATATATAACAGTGACAGCAAGGACATACCGTTTTCCTTATATCTTTCATCAAGGTGCATAAGGAGTGTGGTAGCAATGTCATTTTTGAGGCATATACAAAGGGTGGTTACATCATGATTCTAAGGAAAAGGAAACACATATAGTGAGGTTGTGTTTGTAACTCGTAAGTAGCATATCAACAAAAATATCTATGGCCATAAACATAGCCATGGTCCCAAAGGCACAAAATGATGCAAATAATGGATTTTGAGATAACTCACACCTTAGCACAAACTCTTTGGTGCAAAGTCATTTTTGTTTCTCTCATGCATCTAAAAGGTCGTGCACGTGCGCACGTGTGTGTGTGTGTGTGTGTGTGTGTGTGTGTGTGCATGCACATGATGGGAGAGTCCATTGATGAAGAGAAGGAGGAGGAGAATGTTGAGGCAAATAATAAGGTGGAGGGGAAAGCAAAAAGAAAAGGAGGAATGGCCTTGATTCGAATCTCAACTTAGGCTATTGGTATGTTGTAGGTGCATCCCCTAGTAAGTGTATTCCTTCCCCTTCTTTGTCCCAACATATGGCATTCATCTCACACACATATATATATATATATAGAATGGAATTGTGTGAAATATGTGTGTGTACATGTACGTACGTACATGCGTGTGTGAGCGCATGCGTGTGCATGTGCATGTGTGTGTGTGTGTTGGGGGGGTATGGAATGCAAGTGCACATGCACCTATAGGAGAGAGGAGGAGGAAAGGCAAGGCATAACTTATGATATAGCACAAAAAATATCAATGATGAGATGTAGATGAAAAGATTTGTGAGTGAGATGACAAGCAAGCCATCAAAGTTAAAGTGGGATCTATGAAAAGATTTGTGCAAATTTAGTATAAATTTGGAAAGAGATCCAAATCTTAAGAATGCTCGTGCCAAAGTACGGCATTCTAAGATATTATGTATAGTGCTAAAACCATCAACAAATCATTCCTCAAGCTAACTTCCATAAAGTAGTCAATGATCTTACAAAGCTAGTTCTCAATGCACGGGAAGAAACCAACATCACCCACTGTATGGTACATCTTTTAACTTTACTATTTATGTATTTGTGTAATTTGGCATTTCGAATGTAATGTCAATGCCCTATACTATGTAGAAATGTTTTATTGTTTTTATAGATGTATCTTCAGTGGTTCCATCACATTGAAGAGAGCTCGTGAGAAGCTTCTATGGGAGGAGCTTACCCCGCTTGTTCTGGATCATGAGGAGTACACCAAAGAGGTTTCCAGTGGATCCACCTCTACCAAAGTGAAGGGAGTGAGCTCAGAGTGGAAGTAGGCAAGCCAGAAGCAAGAGCTATGGGGGAAGGAGCAAGAGTAAGAGAGAGAGAGAGACACAAGATGTGGGAGCTCCAATAGTCACAATGTGTGACAACCTTCCCTTATTCAAATGTCACTGAGCAAGAATAAAGAATGAAGTGATACTGATGGGCACTCGCCACTTGTAGTGTATAGGTGTGTGGATACTAAAAGTGTAATAATAGATGGGTGGCTAGGCACAGGTGCCTTTATCCCCAACAACCTCCCACTTAAAGGCAAATGTACCCCTAGTAAGGAGAGAATGAGAAAAAAGGTGACGAAGTACAAATGTACATAAGTACAATAGGATGAGGAAAGATATCATCTCATCCAATGCCCATCAACTTCCTAGGAAAGGCAAAACACTCCATTGAGAGACTTTTAGTGAGCAAATTGGTAGGATTTTGGTTAGTTGAGATCTTGACAAAGGTCAATAGACTCGGCCTCAATGACCTTTTTGATGAAGTGATAACACACCTCAATGTGTTTTGACTTCACATGGAAGACTGGATTCTTGGCTAAACTAAATAGTACTGATAGAATCCAAATGTAGTGTAGGGACCACATTAGTAATGCCAAGGTATGCCCTAACTAGAGAGCCTCCTTACAAGTATATGTGGCTATAACATACTCAGTCTTGGTAGTAGAGAGGGCCGTACATTTTTGCATGTTGTACATCTAAGAAATAGTGCATCTAGCAAAAGTGAAGGTATAGCTAGAGATGGACTTTCTACTATCTGTACGTCCTTCATAATTAGAGTCAATGTATCCCATGACTCTTGTATCTTGGCCACCATAAGATATGCACATAGTTGTTGTGCCCTTTGGGTACCTCATGATATCCTTCATGATATCCCAATGTCGTTTTCCAAGTGTAGCCATATAGCATGCCATAGCTCCCATGGCAAATGCTATGTCAAGGTAAGTGGCTATCATGGCATACATCAAATTTCCCATTGCAGATGCATAAGGGATCTTGGCCATCTCGGCCTTGAAGATATTGTAAACTAGTAAGCATTTTCATTATTTTCAAAGACATGTGTCAAAGGCGATGATTCCAAAGAGATACATATGGAACTAAAGAAATAGCCAAAACATGGTCAATTGACCCAAATATAAGCAAGGGATAGAGGGTACTGGACTTAACACCATGTGCAATAACAAGATTCCCACATGTAATCTTTCATGAGAAATCCCTAAAAGAGACAACATAACTTGCATCATCCAAGGTGCTATCAGAGATAAGGCTCTTCGTAAGAGCTGACACATGACATACATCATGAAGAGTGAACATGTTGCTTGAACCAATATGTAGCTAGACATCATCAATATGAACTATCTCCAACTCCAGGTCATTACCCAAATTGATAGATCTAGCCATAGAGTGATAGGAGTGAAACCGCTCTCTATGAGGTGAAACATGAAAGGAAGCTCCTGAATCTATCAACCAACATCGAATATATCATAACAAAGCATTAGTCAATTGTGAAACATCCAAGAAAGAGGCTACCAATATAAGATCATCGTATACATCAGGCTGCGCCACATTAATCTCCTCAATCTTGATGCAAGACTCACTAGGCACAATGCTACAATCATCATTCTTTTGCTACACTTTACCCTTATGGCCACGGGACTTACTACAAGACTGTCCATGTGTCCTAGACTAAGATCCTTAAGAGTCAGTACCATAGCCATTTCCACAATAATATGACAAGTAAGACCAGACTTACTGTGAGATTGTCCATGTGCCTAGACCGAGATCCTTGAGAGTCTCTACCAAGCCATTTCCATCCTATCGGCCTCTCATAGTCAATGCGTGTGACATACAGGAAGCATCTACATTCTTTGTATTCACCTCTTTGGTGTGCAACTTTAGTGCATCCTTAGTATATCAAGAAATTGTCCCATAACTTAGGTAGAGTGCAAAGTAGAAATAAAGGATGCAGAGTATCCTTGATCTCAATCTCCTATGAAGCTAAATGGTTGACGATGGAGTGAAACTCATTCGAGTGCACTTCATGTGAAGGTCCATCAACTATTACAGCCAATAGATTTGAGATACAGGACTTTGCTTATCATAAAGATTCTTAGTCTGTATTGAAAGCTCATATGCAGTCTGATTTTCAATTACAACATTGTAGTCAACTTGCTTAGAGAGGTAAAATAATTATGGACTTGAAAAGCTCATTTAATTCATGCCAATCCTTGGCTGCAATGTTTTCGGGTTTGGCACCCCCATTTTTGAGAAGTCTAACTTGCAATTTTTGCATTAAAACCTACCATATCTAGGTCTTTCAGTAGTTGTAGTTGGTCCCATCCAGCTTCTCAATATTGAAGATAGCACTTTTGTGAGAACCACTAGCCATACTGAGACTAAGCAAGTGCATAGAAGGGCAAAACAAGTTGCTATAATATCCGACAAATTAGCCCCAAAACCACTACTAAATCAAGTCAAAAACAAGAGGTACTAACAAAATCATGAGCTATCCACAAATTGTAGTTAAGAAACTATCAAGACAAGGTAACTGCTCTTATAAATAGTGCAGAGAATTGAAATTATAACATGCTAAAAATAGAGTACAATAGTAAGAAGTCAAAGCCAAGTATGAGTTATCACTAATAAACTGCAAACTCTAAATGGTAGGGATATCCTACACAATGCGGGGTATGTATATGAACAACTAGCAGTCAACAAACATGTGATCAATACCCAAAGCTATCAACCTTAGAGTGGAATACATCCAATGGCATAGCAATCATGCATGTAGTAGGTCTCATAGGTAAGAGAAGAAACCTACTAAAGGCACAACTGATTGAGCAATAGTAACAGAAGCTCAATACATAGCCATGTCAGTTGTATGCATCATTGAAAATGATTTGATAGAGGTAGGTGTAGGCCCAAATACAAACGTCAGATGAGCCCACTAGGCATCCACTACATACATGCAACATAGAGAGTATAGACATGAAGAGAAGATCCCATTGTCTCACTATAAGGAGCTCAAGCTCAACTATAATCCAATGTGCAATATATGTAACATCCAATGTCAAGTTAATAGCTCCATACATAAAGCCAAATGGCTCCCACTAAAGTAAAAGTCAAATGCCAATTGAGCAACAAGCTCAATACATCAACTGAATAGCATCTAAACATCTAAGATACATGTAGCATAAGTCGAGAGCATCAAGCCCAGTAAAGAATTTCTGGCTCGTAAATGTAGCATCGAATGGATTGAATGACTGCCAATGTTGAAGCATCCAATCTCCAATCTTAGCTTAAGAGCATGGCAGGAGCATGACCAAGTATGTGGCATCAATGGCATACATCAGTGTATCCAATAGATATCCTAGATAGCATCAAGTAGCAATAGGCATAAGATTTTCCTAGAAAAATGACATTCAACCCTATTATTATAGCAAGGAAATCTCTAAGAAAACTGAGCCAAGAGTGCGGTCAAATCAGCCCAATAGCATCTCATAACATCGATGTAGCATCTCTAAGTGATTCGATATCAAATAGACGTTCTGGGAAGCATAAGTGATCTTTAGACAATGAGGTAAGTGTTGTTTGTATTATAGCAGGCTGCCCTATTTGCACAATCAATAGCTAAAGCTTGATGACTCAAAACCTTTCTCAATATCAAGTATTAGTTCCAAGGGTGCCAGAGATGATTGCTCCAGTGCCAATGACCATACAAGAGCTGGAGGAGATGCCAAATGGGAGCATGAAGCGGGCAACAACAATAGGTGCAATTCATGTTGTTGCTATTGCTCCTATTAGTATGTTTACTGATGTCAATGGGGTTGGGTATGCACTTTGGAGTGCTCAAGAAATCCTACTCGGGGCTTGGAAGAAGCCCGCATAAGCTAAAAGAAGCTTAAGATCAAATACATACCATTGAAGGTGAAGGCATGGTTGCTAATAGGGAAACCTTGATATAGGTATTCGAATGGAAGCTAAAGTAATGGTGGGTTGCGATGAGTTCTTGGGGAAGATGGCTCTAATATCAGTTGAAGGGAGTGAGCCCTGAGTGGAAGCATGCAAGTGAAAGCAAGAGCTATGGTCGAAGGAGTAAGAGCAAGAGAAATAGAGAGATACAAGATGTAGGAACTCCAACAATCACAATGTGTGATTTGCCTTCCCTTATTCAAATATCACGGAAAGAATAGAGAATGAAGTAACAGTGATGGGTGTCCACCACCACCTATTAGTGTAGTAATGCATGGGTAGTTAGGCATAGGTGCCTTTACCCCCAACACAAAGATTTTATTGCAAGTTTGGGAGGGGGGAAGAAGAAGAAAGGGAAGTCAAAGGCTAAAAGACAAGAGAGTTCTTTGGGATTTGACTCAGATTTGGAGAATATTCTGAGGAGAAATGTTGGAAGAAGTACCCTCACCTTCATCTGGGAGTAAAGGATGGAGCTCAAACATTTGAGCCTTCTACCTCTACTCTAGTGGTTACCCATGAGTTCGTATTCCTTCATATTGTTGACTTGGAGGAGCCCTCGTTTTCTGAGAGGCCTTGACTGATTGATAGTGGAGCTTCCACTCATATGACTCCGTGAGGTGATTTGTTGTAGGATCTATACCCTTCTGAGGGTTTTGTCACTATTGATGATATTGTATTGGTGCCTATTTGTGGTGTTGGCACTTTCTCTTTATTTCTCGACCACACTTCAAGCTCCCTTTCATAGGCCCTTTATGTTCTAGATTTGGGCTTTCCACTCCTCTCAATTTATGGCCTTACTAGGCTTGGTACCCGAGTTGTCTTCATCATGAGCAAACCATTTGTATTGAGGATTCTTCTATAGGGGCTGTTATTTTGCAACAAGTTAGCAGGAGAGTGGGCTTTATAAGCTCCATTCCCCTTCTCTTACGTCGGGTCTTTAAAGGAAATTGTCTATTGCTACACCCATTCCTGCTTGTGCACCATCTATTCCATAGGTTCCTTCCCATCACCCATCCTCTCTTTTGGTGGTTCCCTCGTACCACCCCCCATCCCTTTTAGAGGGGGATAATCTCGGTTATGCAATTGTGGATTCCTTAGTCCTTAATGTTTCAAAGGGGTGTTCCTAAGATCATGAGGAATTTCTTCATCGACAGTCTACATCAATGGATTTTGTCAACATTGGCATTCCTCTTGCCACCCCAGGATTTGTTTCTTTCTTGGTCTTTTGCCACATCTAGGATTTGAGAGGGGGTGTTAGCAGCCATGTTTGCCATGCCTTGTTATCTCCTACCTATGAGCCTCAATTTGAGTTAGATGATGAGGACTTTAGGAGCTCTAACCCGTCTATCACTTGTTTTGATAGAGGATGTATTCTAGAGCAATCAGTTTATTTCCTTTTAGTGCATTTTCTTCTCAAATTGGTATTTTGTGTGAATTTCCTAGGCAGTTTCCACATTCGTTAGTTTGGCTCACCAGCTAGATATTGTCCACCTTTTTTAGGATTTTTTTAATATTTTTGGTATTTTGTTAGCATTAAATGCTTGTCAGACCAGCATTAAATGTTAATCATTGGGCTCAAATTGCAATCAATTAGATTTGGGGTTAGTTGGCTATATATAGCCTATCCCTCTCAAATGGTATTCATCTTCCTCATTCCTTGGCAAGTGCACACTCTGACTCCATCATCTTCCTCCGTCTTCTGTATTGCCATCATCATCAACCTAATATGGTGCCGTCACTAATGCTATGAGCTATGTGCAAGGATTCATCACTCCTCCTTCTGTATTCAACATTCTTTCCTTATTCAGTGTAGATTTCTTTCTTCTTTTCTTGAAGTCTCTCTTTATTTCTTTGTCTCTTGTTTGTGTTCCTTGTTCTATTGCGCACTCTCCTAGAACTAAACCATCAACAACCATATGAATATTGCTAGTGTTGGTGATGTTGGTGATTGGGGAGAGATGATGGAGGTGAGGGTAGAGAAGAGGTAGAAAGGGGGAGGGGGGTTTTAATGCGAAAGTTGTGGAGGGTATGGTGGATGTGGTTGGAGGAGCCAAAAGACCAAGGGTGAGGATGCTATTGCTTGCTTGGGAAATGTAGTCAGGATGAAAAGATAATAGTGAAGGAGAGGCAAGTGTTGGACACCAATGGAGGACAAGGGGCACAACATTCACCATAGAAAAGAGAGTCGCATTGTAGTTGTAGGTAGGATGCTTCTTGCTAACTGAAGATAGCTAACCTTGGTTGCTATTGCACCTTAAGATGAAGCATTTCATGTTGAATTTATCAATAGGAAACAATTGGTAATCATTATCACTAGTTTGCAGACATAACAAAGATGGTTTTCTACCAGTGGCAATAGTGCTTGGTAATCCTGGAAGATTTGTCAGTGGCCTTGCTCTTGATCATGACTATGAATGGAAGCAGTGCATGGTGGTGTGGGAGGTATAGTGTAGAATGGCTAGGTGGTAGATGCACATAGTCGTAATGGCCTCCCATAATCAAGCGGTGGCCTAGATGAGTGAGGCATTAGTGGCCTTTATGAATAGATGGCTGCACATCGGGGGAGAAAATCAGTGGTGGGTAGTGCATAGAGCAGCCCCCCTTGTAAAGGGTCAATGGCGTGGGAGTGGACATCAGAGGATCCAGTCGAGTGATGGCCTTGCATGTGATGGCATTGTTTGTGAGACATCAATGGTTATGATGGAGGACCTTAGCCTTAGGGCTACCCCACCCTTATGAAAGCCATTAAGAGAAAAAAGAAGTGGCAAGCCCCCATTTCCCACAAATAATTCTGTCTCTTCCTTCTTTCTTTTTGGGATGCCACAAATAATTCTATCTCTTTCTTCTTTCTTTTTAGGATTGCAACTCAAGCTCTATTCAAGTGCAACAATTCTATCCACCTCCTTCTATGTTCTTACTCCTTCTTCTCTTATCACTCAATGTAAGGATGCATGACAAGTATTGAAAAATCCAAACAATTTTGTACATTCTTTTTCTTCCTTTTATATGTATTTATGAGTCAACATTCTCTCTTTTCTTTTTCTTTCCCCTCCATTTTTTAATAAACATTTCTTTTTTATGTTCACAAAAAGGATTAATCACTCTTACCTAACCATGTTTTAAGAACCATGTTATGAATGGACAACGACCATTTTATTTCTAACATGTAAAAATGAAGCCTGATTGATCACACATATTTTAGAGTTGCACTTTCATGCCTCTCCTATTCCACCTTATGACACATGTAAGTGAGTTTGGTGCCAAAAGTGTCCTTGGTTCTGACAAAATGTTGCACTGTTGTAGAAGCTCAATATTAGGACCATTGGACATATTCTTATTGATTCAAGGTTTTCAACACATGAAGCATGTGGCTATCTCTCAACTAGCTTGCTCACACACCCACATAAATCTGAACTAATCAATGCAATATAGTGAATGAACCTAGCAATACACACCACATTGTAGTCATTCACATATGCAAGCTATGCTCCATGAGCCATGCATATACTTGCTCACTTGCCTACTTGCTTCCCTTGTCATCCACTCAATTGGGAGGAGTTGATGTCATGAATGAGAAGAGATGGAGAAGAGTTTTGCATTACACATCCTTCCTCCCCCACAAACTCAACACCATGCACTCTAGCCTAAGCTCTCAATTCACCATGAAGGGATGTCGATGAAGAGGAAATAAGGGAAGGATGAACCTTCACTATCCACAGGTCCCTCACTTCACATACATTGTCCCTCACTCTCTCTCCTTCACTCTCATATACTTGGAAAATAGAATAGTAAGAGAGATAGAAAACAAAGTTAGCACACATGAATAGATTGTGCTATTCTTCTTCATCCCTTTCATACATGATTTTTAGGGTTAGGGTTTCCCCATTCCCTTTGGGCATCTAGTCCACTTTTGTGGTCATATGATTGGTCATCCCTTATTGCATGCTTTTTCTAAGGTGAAACTATAATATAATTTCCCATCTTTGCCTTGGGGGTCTACCGCAAAAAATAAAAATTGCATAAGATCAAGCATTGGCTCTCAGATCTACAAATTTAATAATACAAATAATGCAATTGCTTCATGATTTACATAATAATAGTGACATTGCTTTGGCGCATTGCCAATGGTTATCCTTGGATTGTTGTAGCTAGCACAATGCATTTGTATGATTAGCAACTCCTTCTTTTGTGTATTGCTTCTTGCAGTTAACACCATTCAAGTTTGAAAAGGAAAATATGCTTATTCTTACAAATGGGCATTTGCAATGTTCTCAATACTACCAAGTTCCCCTAGAGGCCATGGAGAATTGTATCACTATTTATTGTTGGTCATGTGATCAGAAGCTCCACTATGTAGCACCCAATATTCATGAACCTTTGAAGTCTAAGCTAAGGAACAAACCCTCTCACATGCTAAGGATAACTATAAATTAGCTTCATGTTATGTCCAAGTAGTATCTTCTTGGGAAGAAAACATTGTATTCTTATCATTTTCTTTCCTTCTATAGTCCTTTGCCTTTTGGCCACTCTCTTCTTAGTACAGTGGACTTCCCTTTCTACCTCTTCTTTCCATCCATCTTATTCTTACCTTTAGCTTTGGCATTTAAATACAAGATTGTCACCATTTCTCCTTTAGATGTATTTAGTTGGATTTTCTCTCAAACCATGGGACATAATTCCTCAAAAGTCAGAAGTGGGATTTGAACACATGTACTCAATGCTATGATCAAGCTATTATGCTTATGTAACAAAACTTACATGCAAGTCCAAGAAATTGATATTCAATATCCATGATACCATCTAATCACATAGATTCTTAGTTTGTGTAATGAAAGTCTAGGGTCTATACCAAACACATATCTAAAGGGGTTGCAAAACCTAATGATACTGCATGGATCTTTGTTGTTGTGTTTGTGTTGGTCTATGCCACATTATCGCATGTATATATTTCTATTTGAGTGTAGTCAATATGGTTTGGAAAATTTTTAGTGTAAATTGGATATGGTTACTATACTAGTATGCATTTGTTTACTAGGTTATGTATTTATCTACTAGGTTTTGATATATTTATACTTGATGGTGTTTTGGGGGGTTCAAAGTGGGTGAACATGGATTAGAGAGCTCATCCACAAAGACTTGAAAATAACATCCAAGGTGGAGCATGTGAAGAAGATAAGGTATCGAAGGGAGATTTTTTTGGAGCCTGTAGCATGTCACGAGCCTCATTAGTTTTAGATGTGTATTGAATCATACCAAAAAAAGAATTAAACGCATTGGTAACCACCACAACCTATATTTTGTTTGTAAGTTTGTGAGCAGAAACTAGAGTTGGATAATGTAAGATTAAAATACGAGGATTTCTTGGATTTATCATTGCAAATAATTGAGGATTGGTACTATATTGGTTTCAAAAACTACATCCAAGAGCTCATACAAGCACATGATTGTACCAAGATTGTATTCATAAAGTTGAAGTGATCCTATCAAGTTTTCCTTTTACAAAGGCGGGTGGAGAAATTTGTAAATCTGAAAATGTTGTAGAGTCAATGACCTAGTCTATTCTACTAATTAGGCAAGTATTGCTTGCATTGATACTATTATTTAAAGCACATGGTAGTTGAACATCGTCATAAAAGTATGACATAACAAAACATACTTGAGCTTAGAGAGTAGAGAGCTTGAAAGAAGCCTTCCATTCAATTCTATGCATGTGCTAAGCTCTTGTAGAGCCCGACATTTTGGTTCCATTGTCGAGACTAAGATAGATTCTACTCTCTTGGATTGCTCATATTCTCTTTATTGTGTCAAAATAGGAGGGCCTGATTACTTAAAGGGGATTGAGTGATTTGAAGTGATGAGTGAGGAAAACACTTCAATAATGTCTCTAAGGATAATAATAAGGCAAGTTCATGTAGAGCAATCTTTGATGAATACAAATAGATTCCAATGAGAGCGTACATGTCTAGAAAATTGTATGCACGATTGTTACGCACAAAACCAATCGAGATGAAATAAAAAGGAAAATTTAGGTCAAAATCCAATATCCAATTGTTTAAAACATATCCTTACTATAAATGGCCTAAATAGGCGTACACCATTGTTAAAATTTCATAGTCTGTATACATGACCGTTCCACCTTCTAACATGTTTATCTTTCTATATACTAAAACAATTTCTATGTTCTTATGGGGATATTTATTAGGTAGTAAATTAGGACTCCAAATCTAGCATGACCAATAACCTATCAATTAATATTAGATTTCAAAAGGAGCAAATTAGTATCATTATTGTAAATCAACAACATAGACCAAAAAAGAATATAGGATGGAGTTGATGTAGAAAATCCACTACAAGACTAATGCATAGATAGTTACTTTGTATTGCAAGAGTGGGTATCATGATTATAGCTTTTGATATGAGAGCATAATAGAGTAAGAACCAACATATTCGGTACCTATGCGAAGATCATTGCATGTAACCAAGATGGCAAATAGATTAAGCAATTGAAAGGCAAAGGCACTTCCTCAATCAACATCAACACGTTAGAAATTCTTTGCAAGGGAGGGACATCAACTCAACTATCCATGTACATGTTCCAACTCCTAGCCTGCAAATAACAAGAATCCAACATTTCAGTTTTTGATCCTCAATTCATGGCTAAATAGATAGGATAGCCCTTTGTTTTATACGTTTTCTCTTCATCCTTGTAGGTATTGACTATTTGGGAGTGGCCTCGCTTTTGATTTAACATACAACTATCTAGCATAATCATCTTCCTTCATCCAATCCACTTAAGTTAGATGATACTCCATGCATGGCCTCTACAATACTTAAATTGTTATAGTATCCTTGCATCTAAAGTCCTAATACTTTTATCAAGCTCCTGGTATTTCATTAAGTCTTATTTTTAGCTCTTAACATAATTGAAGTCTAATACCGAGGCAATTGTTGATGCACCTTTTTTTCCACACAATTAGCCCTCGCAAATTGATGAAAGCCCTTCAAGGATTTCATCTATTGTCCACAATCGCCCATTAGGCTATCTTGGGTCAAAAACAGTTTGACTTGCTTGGATACAAAATTTTTCAATAGTCAATTTGTCATACTATCCTCAATATGCATAATCTTTCTGCTACCCTTAGTCTTTTACTATGGTAGACCTAGCTAAACTTAAAAACAGATATGTGAATATTCCTAAGGAAATGAATTAGTCTCCTAGACTACCCTACAATGGCATGTGTGGCCTAGATCTAACATATATTACAATGAAGGATATCCTAGGCCATTTGTGTTTCTTCAATTCCAAGCTCATATAAAACCAACATTTGGAGAAATTTTCATACCCAAATTTGATAAGTCAAGGGTAAGACGTGGTTCTAGATTAGTCTCTAGCATAAGAATCAAGACTTTGTTGTCATTTTAAACTTCCATCATGTAGTTTGTATGATCTAACCTACATTTACTAAAAGTTCATGGATAAATCCTCTATGCTTGAATTGCAAGTACAAAAACTATACTTCCTAATGTGCTAAAATCGGTTCTAGATATAGACTTTGTTCCTCTTTGACGTCAAAATTATTCTCTTTATTATCCTCTTCAATCTTTAGAGCCCCCTAGGCTATAACACTATGTAAAAATGACATTGCACAACAAATAGAATTTGAACAAAGAATAGAGAGTGCACATCAAATTAGAGAAGAACTGAAATTTCTTTGATTACAAGCTAAGTGAAGAGCATAAGGCCAGCTAGATGAACTCGAACTAGGTGAATAGATAAATAATCATGGTTTTCAAAGGGTCTCATTTTCATAGCTCACAAAGGCGATCAAGTCAGCTTGACTGAGTTATTAACCTTTGCAAGTTGGCCACAAAATATTCCAAGGAACAAGATCCATGATAATGTTGGAAAGCAGAGTGAGAGGCTAAAGATGTGTGCACAAGAGGGAGAGAGCACTCAAGTACAAGAACGAAATCTTTCTTAGTAAGTTATTCACAAGTACAATTGGTACACACACTCTCTCATCGAGAGTGACCTCCAAGGTGTTTATATACCCTCATTGTGGGCTAGGGTTAGGGTTTCCCTTGCCCTCTAGTTCATTCACACCTCACCTTCTCTCATGCACCCTTGCTTACTCAGGGTTTCCATGGTATATTTCTAGCCCCCCCCCCCCCCCCCCCCCCCCACCTTCAAATGAATCTATGGGATGTCTTTATAAAATAGGTTACAAGGATGTTTATGGAAAGATAATACACGAGATACTAGAAAAGTCAATCCTTAGATGCCTTGGAGACATAGTTGGCCTCCAATTCTTTAGGAACTGCAAGAAAGTTTGGACATTTATTAGTGATATGCCCTATTTGTTTACATTTATTTTACTTCATCTTGTTGGGATATTTTTTCTAGCAATTGCTTACAACATGTCCTTTTTTGTTGTAAAATGAGCATTTACTAGTCATAATATGGATCATGGGTTGTCAAGGTAGATGTTGAGCTCATCCAACTTCTCTTTTGCAGTTGCAAGCTAGTCAATGTGATGAATTAAGGATTCATCTAGGTGCAATATCATTATAGCTTGGGCTCTTTCATCATCTTCAACATCTATAGGGTTGGATGGGTCAATGGCTTTGGTCCCTTTGATGAAGGGCTAGTAACCTCTCTCTATCATTTTATATTTTACTAACACCTACCATGGATAGAAGTTTCTCCCATCAAACTTGCGAATTTGAGGCTTTACATCAACATAAGCCATGATAGAAAGGTCTTGCTGATTGCACAAGGCAATGGCAATGTTTATTCCTTTACAAGTTGGGCAATACAAGTGGAAGCAATTAAAAATGGTGTTTTAATCCAAGTGAATAGCAAGTTGAAAACAATTGATGTGTACTTAGATAGATAGATTAGATGAAGTGAAGAAAATGGTCTATGTGTTTATATCTAACACAACCTTACAATTGCCAAGAGAGATGATGACAGTTAAACACAATGAATACGCTTAGGATCTAAAAGACTTCATACTACTGAGATTAATTAGCAAGCAATGATTAGTGGTTTGATTAGTAGTATTCAAAAACACTAGTATCCAAGCTTAGTGAAGTGCTTATGCTGAGGCCCACCAGTTGGATATCGACTTGAGAGTCACCTTTGGGGCAAGAAGCACTTAGTTTTGAGCTTCTAGGTTTGCAATGATCTTTAACCTTGCTCGATCAATTATTAAAAACATTGTTCATGACTTCAATGTTGAGAAGAAACTTGAAAAAACCAAGCTTCAAGCTTTTTGTCTATGGTTGCCAGCAAGACACGTATTTGGGGTTTACTTTATGTGAGTAGTAGAGAAGGAATTTCTAAAAACCCTATATAGCCAAACTATGGGCTGGGGTTAAGGTTTCCCCTACCCTCTAGTTCATTCACACTTTACCTTCCCTCATGCACCCCTACTTACTCAGGGTTCCCATGCTACATTTCTAATAGATAACATCCACCCCCAAACTTGGTACAATGTACCTTGAGTTGCTACTAGCATAACTACATCCAACCCAAAGGCTAAACCCACAGAGGTCACCTTTTGACCATCTAGTTGCATAGACCTCATTTGGAATACAAATCACAACCCAACCAATGTCCATATTCATACATGGCTTCTCCACATAATGGCATCTTTAAAACTTTCAGCACCATGGATCATTAGTATCACCTTACCAGGTTTGGATAATAAGCATATCTAGGGGTTCAAAATGTTATGTATAGTCATTTTGGTGGTTTGTATGCCTTTAGTTTGCAAAAATGGTTGCCAACCTCATTGGTTATATGACATAGTTGAAGGAAGTTATCGATTATTGTCATGAACTAAACAATTGGTCCTAGAACCAACTTTTGACGCCTCAACCCCTCCACCCTTCATATACAAACAAGCTAAAGCTAACCATGCAAGGCAACAAGTAATTCAACCAACACCATGTATTACGTTTCACAGTAAACAATCTACTATGTCAACACATTAGTACTTGACTGTACTAAGAACCCAGAGAGGCTGCCAAAACCTTGGATTCGAGATATCCCATTCCTGATGTCTCAAGTTGAGGCTGACATTTGTGCCTGGGGTTTCCACAAGCCTTCCAACATCAGTGAAAACACTGCCAACAGCAATTTATAAGGCAGTATTACATTTTTATGTGAACTCCACACAAAGACGTAGCAACATTATTCAGTCGTTTTTAAGAATATAGACATACAATGGTACAAGAATATAGACATAAAACGATACATATTTGAAGGGACACCTTTCTGTGCTACAATCCATGAGCATAGCCACAATGCATATAATACTTTATCAGCCACATTCATTCCTCTAAAATGGTACAACAAAAGGCCACCTCAATGTACATATTTCAGGTAAAACAAATGAAAAGCAGAGTATGAAGCTTGAACACCTGTTCCTTCCATTGTGCAGGAGAATACAAGGGGGAAAGAGTGGCAATACAGAGAATAGTCAGTAGCCTGCTGGATCAAGCATTCAATACAAAATACTTCACCAAAATGGTTCTAATTGTGTCGAGAAGATAGTACCATGATCCAGCATTATTCAGGGAGGGCACCAATGACACAGGCAGGCCCTTCACCACAACAATGTTAAAACAAGGACATAAGACAATCTATGCAACTGGTGGCCTAAGTATGTGGTCCTGGGATGTGTCCAGTGCAGCAGGAGGCATCCATTGCCACATTCCCATACCCATTCCTGGAAAACTAGGTAAAGGATTGGCCTTGTTATTTCCAGCCTGACTCTGTGCAGCAAATGCTGCCATTGCTGCATGAAATGCCGCAGGGTGTGGCATATAACCTGGAGGTATTGTGAGTGCTTTGACTTTCTGTTCCAGTTGCTCCTTTTCAGTTTTCAACCTCTGCTTTTCATCTCGAAGCTCTGTTTTCTCAGCCTGTAAAAATATAAAACTTCTGTTATTGTTGTTTCTATTTTCTTTGACTCAACTCAGTCTAATGGCATAATATCAGCAAACATTTGTGCCAAACCTTCAACTCTTTAATGGCTTCACGAAGTTTCTCATTTGAGTCTTTCAGTTGCTGAGCTTCAGCTTTCAACTGTTGCAGTGTGCGAAGGGCATCAGAAAGAATGACAGTCTTATCAGTCTTTGGTTGTCGACCTGGCTCCAAAAGCGTGCTTAACTCCAAAAACCTGGCACATCGCATAACCGAAGCTATACCATTAGTCGAATGCAAGACTGAGTGTTCCCCCTTCAAGTTGCTGCCCAAACCCAGACAAACAGTACCCATCATTGAAAATAACACACCAATCAATACACCTGTCGTTAAGACGATCTCTGCGCATCTTTTCCCTGCATGCCTTGGTAGAACTCCCACCACAAGATTCATTCCGAGACCTTCAAATGACATCAAAAGACACTAGCATCATTGAGTCACATTCAATGATGAGAACAATTTCAGTCAGGCACACACAACTGAGAATATCTGATGTCTGTAGAAAATTTTGTTCATGTGAAACATCATAATCTAAAACCTTGTAAGATCACTTCAAGATTGACCTCTTCATACCATCACCCATTTTGGTCAAAGATGACTGGAATAATTTGAGTTTAGATTAGACCATCATGGCAAAAGCATTCCAGAGAATGCCAGAAGCCTTAAACAAATTAATCCATGGCTTACCAAGATCAGTGACAATACACTGATAACAGTAGCACCCCAGACATATTCCTTTTTGTCCAGCACAGTAGACAAGGATATCTAATGCAATGGAACTTCATCCACCAGAAAATGAGAGTGCTCCATATCCATGTTCAAAGAGATACAAATGAAACAACTATGCACAAACTTTCTCGGAAGATAGAAATTTGCAGATACCGAAACAGCAAAAATAAATGTGAAGACAACTGCATTTTTTTAAAAAAAATACTGAACAGAGGTACCTCTTTCTAGAGGATGTTTTCTCCGGCTCATCTATATCCTTTCTGCAGCAACTATTGTCAACACTGTAACACAAATTCAGCATAAAAGATTAGACCCAAAAAACCTGAAGCTATTCTAGACTGAATCTACAAATAGACTTGTGGTCTGCTTTCCTTTTCTGTTTTCTTTTTTTTTTTGGGCTTCTGGCATGCACTTGATATCTTATGAGAATCTTGCTTTTACTTTATAATGTGCAAATACACAAATATAAGGTATTTCAGTGAACGGGAGCAGCAAATCAACACAACATTCTTCACCTCATTTTATTACATCAAAATCAGCACCATACAGAATGGATAAAGTGCAGCTGCATTGTTACTAGATTTACTGAGCCCAAACATGGAATAATTACCAAGCCACATAGTGTGCATAAGTACACTGCTAATTAGGCTATCCTGGAAGCATGATTTTCCTCCACACACTTCAGATGACTATTAATGAGCGTGGTACAGCTGACAGCAAACCATTGATCAATTGCTATGAAGATCTAATCAGCACTTCAAACTTTTACCCACAATTATTTGCATGTGATCACCTAATTACTTGGGTTGTCAGAATAACCACCATAAACTTGCCCACACAATCCAAATACAGTGTATATTGCATGTCATTCGCTGACATGCACAAAGAGATGGCACGCCCATTATGTCAAATGGATAAAACAGAATTAAAGCATGAAAGGGTAAGAAAGAAATTTGTCCTAGAAAAAAGGCAGGTAAAATGGGTGCACAAATGTAATTTCATAACACAATCACAGTATTGATAAAAGCTGACAATAAGCAGAAGAATAAAAGCCTCCTCCCTCCCGGACAATTGCCACAGAGGGGCCTTACGTGCCCTTCCCTTATCCATGCATGTGATGTGATTCCATCACAACAATGATAAAACAGTAAATTGCATCTGTAAAGATACAAGTACCATCTGCAGTTTATCTCCATAACAGGTTGCTTGTATCACAAGAGGAAAAACAGAACTTGAACCACAAATACTATACATCCCTTACCGATACACAAATGCACCAGGTATGGGGGACAATTTTAGCCCCTAACCAAGAGACATGCGCTGTTTTAATTATCTGCGTTCAAATGTGTAACGTCTCTCACTGACATGAAATTGAGAATCGCATAAAGATGATAGCAGAAGACGCATTGCGTTGTCAAGCATAGAATGGACTATTCTTTGCAACCTACTACATGTTTTCTCAAAACCAGAATAGAAGTAAATTGTATCGTATCGCCAAAAAGCTCACACCTCAGGTCCGCCTGCTCATTGAGGCCGCACCAAAATAGCTGAGGTTGATCCTCAATATCGTCCAGGAAAGACATCCACTTACTTTGTGGGGATGCCATCCCACAGAACCCGAATTACGCAACCTCTGCTGCCAGCCAGCCAAAAAATCTGGGGCAACTGGCAGGGTGTCGGCCCAGACGCTGGTATTAATGCGGTGGCTCTTGCGTTCCTTCAAATAACACTCCTGAAATACGAACGAGGGACGGCGCCACTAGTCTGTTCCGAAGAGCTCGAAAGGGCCTGCTGTACGACAACGGGGCGGAGTGAGGGAAAGACCTCGGTGCATCTGCAGTCTCTGTGCTGTGTGTGGAACCCCAATGCTCTGTTAGGATTCAAGGAAAGCAAAACTGAAGCAGGGAACCGGTGCCGGGACTGGGGCTGGGGCTGCGACTGAGACTCCGAGTGCGCCTGCGCTAGGGTTTCGAATGTGTATCGCTTCGAAAGCCAGCGGGCATGGATGCTTTATCTGTACAGGCCACGGTTCTCGTCTCTCTAGAGCCACTCTCTCTCTCTCTCTCTCTCTCTCTCTCTCTCTCCTGTCTGGGTTGAACAATAATACAATAACAATACGATACAATCTTTCTTTTGGCCCCCCTTCCTTTTTACACGAGGGAGTTAGGCCCCTCTCAGTACACTTAGCTGCCTTTTGTAATGTTCTTTTCTGCATTATCATCTTTTGTGACTAGATTCTCTCACATTATGGTAGGAGTGACAAGAAGCACACACTCGTTCACCCCCCCCCTTCCTCCATGTAGCGTTCGCTAAAAACATTTTTCGTAGCACTCACAAACTCCTGCAACAAATTGTGATATTGTATTCATTCAATGTCACTGCACACATCAACTCGTGTAATCAAGGAGTGCTCATACCCTTGCCTTCCAACTCAACATGCGGTCCCATTATAACGTCCACCCTAATGACAAGCCCAGTGGAGCCATCGTCACTTTTATTTACATCGTACAAGGTGCCCTTCACCACTTCCTCTGAGGATGGAACCCTTAATCCTGAATTTATCATACCATCTCACTACCACTTGAGCTAGTGGGTCTTGGCAAACCCCTACAATAAGCTTGGAGGAAGTTTTGAATCAAATCACAAGCACCATGTGATTGCATTTTACCTAAAAATGTTCCAAGGTCTTAATACTTCATCTTCGAATCTTGAAGGTCATGCTTCGCAACCAAATTTTGAAGCTTTTCTTTGTAAAATTTGCAATACATTTTAGATTGGGCTCAATTTCAAGCTCACACCAATTGCCATTTGCACATTCGCATAACACTCTACACTAATGATGAGGAAACCCAATTGAATTCTCATCAAGCTCCCCTCATTCAACTATTCAACTAAGGGGGCAACCCAATTCACATGTTCTGTCAAACATCAATCATCCAAGAAAAGCTCATTTATTCTCTTAAACGATGATATAATTTCAATTAAGCTAGTTGGAATACTTTAGTATCATTTTGAAACAACCAATCTAGGTGATAGAGGAGCCTTGGATGCTTAGGCTTGGGAACTATAAATCGTTACCAGAGTGGTTACTCCTAAGTCTATTCAGGCTTGTACAAATATAAGGCTTCATAATGCATCAAGCAATTAGATACTCTCTAACTAGTATAAAAATTGATCTTCTCATAGTTTTTAAGTCCTTGAGAAAGAACACTCATGTCTTTGAAGTGGCTCATAAAAACTCAAAAAAGTTTCTGAGCTTTTTGCCTAAGTGTTATACCATGGATGTTCTAAATATTCCTTAATAAATGCATTTTTCACATTAAGTAATGCATTTAGTATCAGTTGACTATGCTATTATCCATCCATGAGAACGTTGAAGATATATGCCCTTCTTAAAAATTTCATTGATTTGTTTATGAACATTTATCAATGCATATTTGTGAAGTTTGTGTCTTGGATCCATTAACATGTTAAGCATACCCTATGGTAAAGGTGTCAAATTTATGCCAAGTGTTAGTTGTGTTTTTCAAGTCCAACTAGGTAGATTTCACTAGTGAATGGAACATGGCCTTTGAAAAAAAGATTGAAAGTGCTAATGAAAAGGTCTACTCTTGTTGTGCTCCCTGGGGAAGAATAGATGAGCACAAACTATTTTCGAGATCGTATTGTCATCAAGGCATCATAGACTCAGAGCATTATCTGGTAGGTCTTCACAACCCAATCTAAAAACCTCCTCCTACTAGATTATGCTTTGAGGGTGAGAAACCAACACATCAAGTCAAGTGTCACATGATTCGCTCATCCACTGAAGCAAACTTGGTGTGCTAGCTCCTCACTATCCAAGCACACCAAATTGTTACAATCAACATGGTGTGATGGCTCATCACCGCTTAAGACACCAAATTGTGCTTAGTGGG
The DNA here is from genome assembly GCF_053477565.2 of Lygodium microphyllum. Classification (NCBI taxonomy): domain Eukaryota; kingdom Viridiplantae; phylum Streptophyta; class Polypodiopsida; order Schizaeales; family Lygodiaceae; genus Lygodium; species Lygodium microphyllum. The sequence goes on from NC_141160.1 coordinate 62,294,125, forward strand.
TGAGGAGCTAGCACATCAAGCTAAGTGTCACATAACTAGTTCATTTTCTCAAGTAAACTACAAATCTTGTATAAATTATTCTTATTTACACAAAATATTTACTCAAGTGTGTTCCAATAGGGCATAGCTAAACCATATGAAAAGACATAAAACTTGTATGAATTGCTCCTATTTGTGCATATGTACAACATAACTTCTATTATTTGAGTCACTTCCAATATTGATTATATGAATTATAAGCATGCACTATAGATGTTTATTTTTGTCTCACATTCTATGAAGCTCTTATGCACACCTAAGCTGCATGTAAACCTTTATAAAGGAAGCATGCTCACCGCTTGGTATTTAAAGAACAAGAAGTTTGTTCTCCATAAAACTTTCCATGTTTTATAAAAGCACATGCTTGAGCACTACATGAAACTTGAAAACATAACCTTATAGTAAAATCTTTCAACTAGGACTTCAATATTTCCACTAATGTGTCAATTTCTGGCTATGAGTAGTTGTCGTCATACTTTAGACATATTGACGGTGTCATCTCTTGCTTGGGTCTCACAAGTCATTTCATAACCTTTAGAATCACGTGATTGCATTTTCTATTTTCTTCATACACTTCAAACTTATCATAGTTGCATCATGAGAAAGACATATTCTCAAAAGCCTTTACCCTAGGGAGTGTTCATTTGGCCATAATGTCATAGATTTATAATTGTCTCGATGTTTCGTTTGCAAAATGATAGAGCTAAAAGCTAGAAGATAATGGCCTCTTACCTTAATAAACAAGTGTCATTCATTAAATTTCTATTAGAAAAATGTTTACCTTGGGGCAAAATGATATGTTTCATGGATATCCAAGAAAGGCACTTTGACTCATACACATGAACATTATTGGCATAAAGTTACAACATTAACAAGGGATTGGTGTTGATATAAAACATAGAGATTTTGGTTCATTATATTGTATATCTTTGACATTGAATGGTGTACACCTAAACTACACACCTTTCAAGTCACTTTCTACTGTTAGCTTTGTTGCCACTCTAAGGTTAGTTGTAAAATTTTGAAGTTCACAATTTCCAAACAACACGACTTTAAATTTGGGAGAACTTTATTGTTTTCACATCTAAATTTGGGAGAAGTTTATGTTGCATCCAATAATGCTTACCTTAGTTATAGTCTTTTGATGCATATGTTCATATATTATTCCATATGATATGCAAAATAATAATGTTTGACTACATTGTGTTAAAGTTTCTCAATACTTATCTAATAGAATAGGAATATTGATTGGATTTTATATACGAATATGATGATAGATTTGTCAAAATCAAGACTTAGGAGCCACTTTGTAAGATTATTATGATTCTTTTATGGACCATGGAAGCTAGGCTGATGTCTACCACCATGAGCATTATTATTTTGCTAAGGTAAAGTATTAAAAGAAAAAGGTTCTTAACAAGCGGTCCATGAAAGCTAGGCTGATTGTTACCACCATGAGCTTTATCATGGTGCTAAGATAAAGCATTGGAAGAAAAAGGATGTTAGCAACCATGTGATGACATAGGTGAAAATAAATAAATAGTTTTTCTTCCACTTTATAATGTCATTCATGATTATCATTTGCAAATATGCATACATATTCATTTATTTATGTAGACGTAAGAATAAGTATTATCGTCATTAAACAGTTCAATTAGATGATAATTTGCTTGATTACATTTGTTTTGGTTTGCCTTTCAACTTACTTACGAGCTTATAAATTTCATGCCCATTTATTTATGTGGATATAAAGATAATATTATTGTCATTGAACATTTCAATAGATGAGCTTTGCTTGATTATTTTTGGTTTTGGTTTGCCTTTCACATTGTTTCAGTTAAGAGCTTATAAAGCATCATTTCTCTTGATTGCCAGGGCCAGAAGCACACTTGTTGGTGGGTGATGTAAATATCTCCTTTCAGTTTTAGCAAGATTAATGGAAGAACGCGTTGCTTGATTTTTCCTAAACCACAATGTATCTAGAACACATGAAAGTAAATAAATTGATATTTGAGCCTCAACAAGCTCAAGATGATGATTAATCTCACATATGCATATGTTCTTGAGAACTTTTGACCTAATGTGTCCTCCTATGCATGCATGTCTAAAAGCACAAATGTGACATGTGCCTCTTCATTGCTTCTTACTTTCATCATCATTAGTTCTGTTATCATGTGTTAATAGATGATGGAGATTCAACATATCACTAAGATGGCACAAAATATATGAACTTTAGTATCCCATATGCTCGATTAGGGGGTTGGGGGGCACTCTTAAAATATGTAAGCATATCATGTGGGTTCAACAAAAAGGGGTTTTTTTAATCCATTTTTTAGAGATTTTTTACATACAAAAGGGTATCATTTAATGGGGATATTCATCTATTAAATTAAAAAAGGATGTGTTTTATTGATGATAACTTTACAAATAAGAGGTTTTTCAATTAGGCATTGGACAAAAGTGATAGTAAGGATTCATACACAACCATTTCCCCAAGCTCACATAGCATGTAATATTCCCTTATCAAAGCTAAAAATGGACACTACCATACATCATCATGTCTAATAGACTCAGGAACATGTGGGGTTGAATTTATTACCCCTAACTCATTATTCATGGATGTAAAGGATCCATGACTTCAAATGAAGTGCAAAATAAAACACACACATGTGTGTCTAAATATATATGTGTTATGTCACATGCCATGAAACAGTTTCCCTCCCTTCCTATTTTTTTAACATCCCCTTATCTATTGGATTGCTCTCCATGGCTCATAGATAACTAGAGAAACATTTCCCAAATGAAAAGATTAAAAAGTATTAAGGGAGAGAACCAAGGACTATTAAGCAAAGATCAAAAGACATCCCATAGTCAAAGCAACATGGCATCAAATATTTGGTAGGAAATTTCACAATTATGTGAATTATTGAGGGTTTGAATGTATGTTGCTAGATTTGGGGAATCCCCCCTTCCCTCTCGATTATCATGAAAAGAGATCCCATATGACTAAGTCAAAGCAACATGCTTTCAAACATTCGAACGGCAATCTTGTAATTAGACAAATTATTAAGTGTTTGAATATATCTCACCAAATTTGAGGAATGTTAAGCATGCATTTAAAAGTTCTAATTTATGGATAATGTTTTAGTAGATTTATTTTATACAATATTTCGTATTCCCTAACTTGTATAATCAATTTGATTCTTTTTTTTGTGGTTTGACATGGGTAACTATGTAAGAGATACTAAAGCTAAAATTGTGAATCGATTGTTCAAAAATTTACTAATTTTAACATTGATCAAATATTTAACAATAGATAATTTAGCTAATGTAGGACAACTTTCCAATTTAGATTTCTTGGATTATGTGGGGCTCAGTTGAGATATTGTTGGTGGTGTGAGGCTTTTCTTAAGGGTTTAAGTGGGACTAAGGATGGGATGGTTACACATGGACTAGCCATAGTAAGGAAGGGAAGGACAATTTTTGTGCCCTAAGGTAAGTTGAATGTGGAAATGACTTAACTACTACGAAGAGGTCCTTTTCTCTTGATGCCAGGAGGCATATTCCACGGTGGATTCCATGAGACCACAGTGGATTCCAACCTATTTATTTATTTTGTAGGTGAAGAGACTGCTAGATATTCACTTTTGTTGTTTTAACTTTATTATTTTCTAACAATTGTGAATGCTTCAGTTGATGTGTAGAGCATGCAGTGGTGGCATTGGGAAGCACTGGGCAATAGCGTGTATTCAAATTACCTAGAAGAAATTACAAAAGCCAAAGCATGCTAATTGTAAAATTGGGCTATTTTTGAGCTTGGAGATTAATAAAATTATAAATACATGCCTTGTGGAGCACTCACACAAGGCATGGGGGGGAGATTGTACCCAAATTGTCTTTTTGCCTCATGTCGTGCAAACTCTCTTCTTACTTTATGAAGTTTATGTAGAGTCCCCGCTCACAACGTGTGCATCCAGCATCCAATTTGCACACCATTTCTAAGATCTTATGGCAAGGTTTTCCCCTACCCTAGGTTCTACTTGCCATCATGATAATTGTAAGTCAAGGATTAGATTAGATTTGGATGGGTAACTCAAGGGTTTAAGGATTGATAACTCGAGCTTGAGATATGTATATAATCAAGAAGTTGGTTTTGATAGTGTAGAGGTCCGATCGACACGCATATAAGATCATGTGGTTATCCCAAGGCCATAGTTGAGATGTCTTCTATGGAGACACATTCAAGTGCCCTAAGATGGTCATAATGCCACGAAGGGTATGCTCCCTAGATGTGGGGTTAAACTTCAAAGAACCAGGAGCCATGTGACTAAGGGCTTGAAAATCAAATTTCAAAAGCATTTGAATGGGTTTTTTCTTTTCTAGAAGATAAGCTAAAAGGTGCTAAAGCTTAATATTAAAATTGAGAGAGATAAGCCTATGTCGAGGTGGCAAAAGTAGTCAATAGTGGTGCTTCTTCTCTAAACGTCATTTGTGGGGATGGCTAGTGGCTTTTGGAGGACACAAGCTAATGCAATGGCATCATCCCCAAAAAGAGATATAGCATCTCAATGATGAGATAGCAATAGCCCATGTAGTTGCCATTAGTAGAACAAGGGAGAAAAAATATTGCCATCTGCCCTCATATATCCACCTACAACAGTTGAACTACATCCTCAGCCCAATACCAAGTCTTTGACACTGAACTCAAACCAAATCTTTCATAAGGGCCTTGGTGAAGATATCTACTACATTCTCCTCTATTGGATAGTAGACCTACTAGCCTACCCTCAATCAAGTCACATGTATAATGATGCTAAATCCCTATGTGCTTGGTGCAAGCATGGAACATTGGATTTTTGGAAATTTTGGTGATGTGACCTTGGTTATCACATGTTAGCACAATTGGCTCTTCATCCTACACTCCCATGTGCCATGAGGTCCTTCCTAACTATAATACTTTACATGCAACAAAATAAGTTGCCTCATACTCTGCCTTGGGAGAAGGAAATTCCACTATTCATTGCTTCTTGCTAATCCAAGAGAAAATTCTTGAACCCAAAGAAGAAGAATAACTAGAAACTGATTTTTTGGAATCACTGTCTCTTGCCAAATTTGAATCATAGTTCCTAATCAAAGAAATTGATTTTTTGGAATGACCATCTCTTGCCAAATTTGAGTAATAGAAACTGATTTTCTAGAATCACTTGCCGAATTTGAGTCATAGTTCCTGATCAAAGAAGTTTAGAAACTATATGTGATACCATAGTCAAGGTTGAATAATTAGATGAGTCTACTAATCAAGCTCCTACAGCTACCAAAGTTTGCTAGTGCTTATGCATTCTCAATGGATAACTTCACATTAACCTCCATAAGTGTAGCTATCACCTTGTAGTCATTTGGCACGGTCAATCGTGCCAAATGCTTTAAAGTTCTCCCATGCTCACTTTTGAGAATGAAGATATTTTCTAGCTCTTACCAAACTTCAATCCCCAAACAATAGTACATCAAGCCCAAATCTATCCTTTCAAACTCATAACTCAAGCTTTTCACCATTTATGTAAACATATAAGTTAGCATTTGAGGCACACCTTTTGAGGTTTAAGCTTTTAAAAAACTTATCTACTAGTTGATACCATCTCGAGGGGCTTGTTTGAGTCCATACAATGTCTTTTTCAACTTATAAACTTTGTTCTCAAATGGGGGAGTCTCAACCTCTACTAGAGCTGAGCCACACATCCTTGAGATCACAATTCAAGATGGTAATTTGACATTCATTTTATAAAATTGCACACTTCTTATGAGTGACACTACAAGTATTGTGCACATAGTAGCCATTCATAGTGATTGATTCTTGAAAATCAAACCCTTCAACTTGCAAAAATCCATGTGTAACTAATCTTAATTTATGCTTTCCTAAGGTTTTGTTAGCCTTGTACTTTACCTTCCAGACCCACTTGATGCCAAAAATCTTCCCCTTAGATAGCCAATCTACCAGCTCCCAAGTGTCATTCTCCATTATGCTATCATACTCAACTTGTAGAGTTTCTTCACCCATTAAGGCAATGGCTTCTCCAATGGCATAATAGCATGTTGTTGAGCTTTTTCTTCATCAGTGGTGGAAGATGATGCTTCCTCCTCCTTAAGAGTAAGGATAGCTCTTGGGACAATTTTATAGTAGATTTCTTCTTCTCTTACTAATAACATGGAAGAGCTTTCCTTTTTCCTCCATTGTATGTGGCTATTCACTAAAGACAATATCAAAACTTCTTTGCCTCTTAGTCATACAAATTTGTAAGCCTTTTGCTTATTATTATAATCCAAGTAGATTGTTTGTTATTTTTTTGTTACAATTTTTTCCACTTCTAATGTGAAATATATGCATAACATTCACATCCAAAAGTTCTAAAATGAGAGACAAATGGTTTCTTACCAGTGTAGTCTCTCATGCAATGTTTTTTCTTTAAGAACTTCATGTAGCTCTGATTGAGAATGTGGATAGTATTAAAAGCTTTGGCCAAAAATTGATTAGGCAATCCCTTGCTCTTTCTACTATGGTTTAATTCTGGCATTCAAAAACATCATTTTTTTGAGGTGTGTGAGGCATTGTTAGTTTATACTTAATCCTGTTATCATTGCAAAATTCTTCAAACTCCTTTATGTTGAACTCACCGCTACCATATATTCTAAACTTCTTCATGCTTTTCTTTGCTTCATTTTCATTAAGTTGTAGCCATTCTTTGAATTCACCAAAAGATTTAAAATTACCGAAAGCTTGTGCCTTATCATGAAGGAAGTAACAACCACATCTTCATGCTATAGTCATCAACAATGAACATGGCATAAGAAGACCCCCCCCCCCCCCCCCCCCCCCCCCCCCCCCCCCGCCTCCCCCCCAAAAGGCTTGTGCAGGCATTTTACTACAAAAGTTAGCACATATTAACTCTAGTTGCTTTCTTGTGGAAATACATTTCTTTGTTGCTTGCCAATCATACAAGCTTTGCATGGTTCCTTCATTTTGATTTACTATAGGTAGGTGAGGAACGATGCATTACTTGTGCATCTCCTTTCACACCACAAATCTGATGTGGCTAAAACTTTCATGAGAATTAGTGTTGGATGTGAGATCGTACAAAATGTTTATTCTTTCTCCTTTGCTAGCAATTTCAAGCATCTTTGCATTTGTCTTGGTGAAACTCACTTCATAGCCAATATTAGTTTATGGAAGTGATCGATAATAGATTTCTCTTAATGTCTGAAATGTAGAACACATTTAAAAGTTTTTTGACTTCACATTTATAGCAAAAAGGAAATAGAACATGTGCACTCATATTTTAGTTTTGCATTATTTCCGACAATCCCAATTATGGGTTCTTCGATTGAGGATGCATAAAATCATATAGATGACGTGACAAGAGGCACCACTACCCATTACCCATAAGTGGCAGATGTGTATTTCATCTAGGAGCATACTTCCTCAATGGTGGCCATGAATAACTCTAGCTTTGCTTCAATTATATTGAGAATACATCCCTCTTGATACTATAATCTAAATTATATGTTCCTTCTTCTTATATAGAAGCACTCTTCTTGAAAAAATTCCTTACCATCTTTCTCCTTTTTGTCATAATCATCATTAACGGAGGAACCACCTTTGCCTTTTGCATTGGTAGAGAATGCAACATCTCCACTATTGCTTTTCCTTAGGTTTTAAGGTGCAATTCATCCTCCATTAGCAATATACAAAATTCCTCAAATTTCAATGCTTGAGGCCTCACTTGAGTATTAAGAGTTGCTATCGATCCATCAAACTTTAGTGAATAGATCCAAAGATAGTGTTGAGCTAACTCCTTACTAATCTTTTATATCTTAGCACCAACCATTTGGTCACACAAATTCTTGATCCACGTAATGAATACTTACATTGTCTCTCCTTTAGAAAACTTCTCTATTGCTAGCTGATTCTCTAGGTTTTGGATCCTTGTTTGTGGTTTCATGTTTTGAGTTGAATCAAGGTTGAAACATTGTCAAAAGTGCTTGTAACTACGGTACACAAAACATCTCTGGTCCTTTAGTTCCAAGCTCATAGAAAATTAGCAATTTGAGGAATATTGTTATACAAAAATTTGATGGGCTAATGGTAAGCTGGGATTCTAGATTTTTCTCCAACATAAGAATCAAGACTTTGTTGTCATTTAAAACTTCCATGATAGCATGTATTTTGTACTATCTAACTTGCCTTTTGTTGAAAGTTCACAGATGTATCCTTTGTGCTTGAATTGCGGGTAAAAGAATTCTACTTTCTAACATGCCAAAATCAGCTTTGGACATAATCATTGTTCCATTTTGTAGTTGAAGTCATTGTCTCCATTCCTCTTCAATCCTTAGAGCCCCCTTGACTCATGGCACAACGAACAAAATCTAAACAAAGAATAGAGAGTACACATCAAATTAGAGAAACACCAAATTTTTTTTGATTACAAATAATGATACAATAATGGCTTTGTCCACTCATGTACTTCCATTGTGAAGCTTAGATAGTGATTTAGATTGTGCCTTAGTCGCATTTGCCAATTGCCTTGCTCTATGTGTATATAGCATAAATAGAAAAAAGTGAGAGCCATGGCAAGTAGATGGTTGAGAGTGAGTGAGTGAGTGCAAGTGCCCAAAGAGAATAAAAGTGACAAAGACAACTAGCTTTTGGCTGTCAAAAAAGAAAGAGAGGGCTTCTTGAATTTCTTTGGGGCCCCTCTTAGCCACAACTAAAATAATATAGTAGGAATTTCTTACATCTAAGGAACATTAGGCTTCTTCACAACATATTCACATGAAACTGTTGCAAAGCAACTTTGTGAGGGAAGCAGAGTTCTCATGCTACCATACGATAATCTTGGTTTCTTCGTTTATTCCTCTTCACATATTTTTCTCATCTCTCTTCTTTTTTTCTTTAGCTTTCTCCTTCTCTCTACTCTTTCTTCATCCCCTCTCTCTTCTTTTTTGTTTTTATTCTCTTCTCTCCTCTCTTTCCCTCCTCTTGGCACTTCTCTATGTTTTCCTCTCACTTCTTCTCTCCTCTTTGTCTCTCTCTCATCTCATCTCTTTGTATAATTATGTGTGTGTGTGTGTGTGTGTGTGTGTGTGTGTGTGTGTGTACATATATACATTCTCCCCCCCTCCTCTCTCTCTCTCTCTCTCTCTCTCTCTCTCTCTCTCTCTCTCTCTCTCTCTCTCTCTCTCTCTCTCTCTCTCTCTCTCTCTCTCTCCCCCCCCCCAAAAAAATCCTATTGCGAATTAGGTTTTGATAGTGGTGGAGTGACTGAAAGGCTTAACATTCCCAAAGTTGCAAGTCTTGGTATTTTTTGTTGGCATTTCTTGGTTGCTTCTGTAGCAAATAATCTCATGGTATTCGAAAATGGTACTAATATTTTACCAAACAAGAAAGGTGATGGAGTGAAACTCATTGTTGAAAGATGCTTTAACCTAGCAAAGACTCAACATGGTGGTAGCAATACATCAATAGTTAGGACTTCTAACCATTTTCTAGGGGGGGTAGTAGATGGCCCCAAGGGCACTTTAGGCCAAAAAATTCTAGCAATAGGAGCCACAACTTTTCATCTCAAGCTTCTAGAAAGTCCACCTCTCAAAGTCTCAAAAGGTGTTCATATTGATGATTGCAACTCTAAAGTTAAGCAACTTCTCTTCAATTGATGAATGCAAGCTATTATTCAGCAACAACATGGGTGTTACCAATTAATGAGAGAAAATCTTTCATCTTCAATCATCCATGTAACCTTTTGTAATGGTCTACTTGACAAGTTGTCCCCCAAGAAGTGCTTTCAAGAATTCTTTTACTTGATTGGTAAAACCTTGCCTTTGCATTTGGTAAATGAAATCTTGTTCAGATGGAACTATTTGCCATCACTTAAATCAAATTTTTAAACCCACATGTTACCTTTACTACTTCTCAAGAAAAAATAAATTGTCTACATTACCCTAAAAATTTTTATTTTATGGATATGGAACATGTGGGAACCTCATCCCTTGCATAGGGGTCAAGAACTCCATCACCACTTATGTGCTTGGCATATCTAAGGTGAGCATAATCTAAGAGACTAAGTCTTATATTGGAAGCTCCTAAAAACTTGTCATTCCTAAAGCACTTAGGAGAACTCCCTGCTTTTCCAACATATAATCTTGGCAAGTACATCTAGGAGAGGCACCATCTTACATATACCCAATTCAATTCATATATTGTGAATATCAACAATTACTACATTCCAAGGTACTACATGTTAGAAGTGCACCAAAGTTGGGTGTGCATATGTACTTAGTTATGATATGATGGATTCCTAGTACACGACATGGAAGCTTCAACATGCATCTATTTACTCTTCTTCAAGGAAACATTCTATCTTTCACCATAGGAACCTTGTAGCTTTCATTTCTAATTCTTAACATAGATGCTTGGCATGCTAATTTTGGGTGGACATTGTTTGAATTGTTGTCTCAAAATCCTTTTACAACATCACAATGGCTACTAAAGATCTTTGCATCAAATTGAGAATAACATTATGTCATGTATCCACATTAAACCATTTTCAACATGTAGCCATAGCTCACATGCATGTGTAGACTTTCAAAATTTTTACAACCTTGTGGTAATGCATAGCTCGCATGCACTTGTGGTGATGCATGTGGAAAATTTCAAAAGGTAAACAACCCCTTGGTTACTTCAAATCCTTACAAATTCAAAGACCCACATAATAGTTGGCAACTTTCAAATACTTCTCTAGACTTGTGATATTATAATAATAACTTTTAGATGCCTTTTGATCTACATGGCTATTCAAATACACCTTTCCTAGTGCTCCTACTCTTCCTTGCCTTCCTTACTCTTGATCCTACCTTGCTTCCTAGATCCTCCCTTCTTGATTGTAATAACTATCCTACTTTTTTCCTACCTTGCTTTCTTGCTCTCTTCTTAACTATCTTGACTGACTACTTGCCACTTTGTCCTCCTGTCTAGACCCACCACTAGATCCACTTCCATTACATCAATTGCAATTGCCCACCTTTTGTGTGCTTCTCCTTCCTCTCGCTCTGTCTCTTTCTCTCTCTCATGCATTATGCACCTTATTGCACAGCTCTACTTGTGGCTTGTGCCTTTGGTTGACCATGATGTTAGCTCTACTTGTCTTGGTTGCTGGGTGGGAGAATTGACCTCTTGTAGCACTAGCTATAGTGCCCTATTGCACCTCCTTGAGACCTAGTGGCATGGTTGACTTGCTAGACAATAGAAGAACAAAAGCATCTCCACTTGGTAGTTGGGCCCAACCACCTATGCATCATTGATGCTACCTTCTCCTTGAGTCACTTTCCCACCAATGCCCTCGTTGCTAATATTGACTTCTCATATCTTGGTTGCTAACTCGAACATGGTGCCACCTATAGACCAACCATCCCATTCCATGTAGGTTATAATATCCTCACTCTTGGCATTTTTTGGTGAGTGGAGGTGCCTTAGGAAGCTTTCTCTCATTTTGTTGTACTTGTTGATGCACAATACATGGCCATCCTCCACTTGCACTTTGATCTTCTCATTCTTTAGCCCTATATGTCATGCCCATCAGTGATGACCAAAGGACAATGGATGAAGAATATGAGAGAGAGAGAGAGAGAGAGAGAGAGAGAGAGAGAGAGAGAGAGAGAGAGAGAGAGAGAGAGAGAGAGAGAGAGAGAGAGAGAGAGAGAGAGAGAGAGAGAGAGAGAGAGAGCATTGTAGTAAGGATGTACCTCGTAGATCAGCTTGGATAGAGATACATAGCTTTTGGCTATTAAAAAAAAGAGAGTGTTGGCGATTAAAGGCCAACTATCCCTAGCTACCCACATTCACTATGTACTTAGTGCCCACACACTTGTACCATGTAGGTGGCAGCCACCCATCACTATCACTTTATTCTTTGTTCTTTCTATGACAATAGAATAAGGGAAGGTAGGTCACACATTGTGACTGTTGGAGTTCCCACATATTGTCTTGATCTCTCTTGCTTCAACCTCCATAGCTCTTGCTTCCTCTGGCCTTTGTTTATGCTTTCACCTCTTACTCCACCTTTTAATTGGTATTAGAGTAGGCATTCAAGGAGCTTCATCGACATTCACTTTAGCTAGGGAAGAGAGCTTCAACTCAACTTCCATGGTAGCCATTCATTGAGGTATGCATCGACACTAGATGTAATCCCTTTTAGATCTTAAGAATTCTAGAAAAACACATTAAAGACTTCCTTGGAAAGTGCTATAAAGCATAGTTCGTCATTCTCGTAGAGATCCTTGATAATGTATACAAGTTTGGGTGACTAGTTTCCTCTACAATTCTCACATTCTTCACCTTTTCTGGTCTCTTAATTAATTTATTGCCTATAGATTCCCCCTTAAATGTTGTAATATGCCCATCTAATGAATCCCAATGGCATATATTTTTGCGTAGTCCATCAAGAGATAATCAACGTAATTGTTGTTTCGAAGTTCCTACGAATAATCAAATATCCATAATTTTGAATTGCTTTTGGATGAGCTCCCCACCTTCCTAGCCTATTTCTCAATATTTCCCAAGTTGTTGTGAGTGCCAAGAGCCCCAAAAAAGTTAGCAGTAGCCAAGAAGAAGAGCATGGAACATCCCATAAATTTTATTGCATTTTAGGGTTGCTCCCTGCCTCCCTCACCTGCTCCATCTCATCATGTTGCTCTTACTAGTCATTGTCTTGGTGGTCCTTCCTAGCTTCCCTTAGCTCCATATCCCACATCATTTGAAGATTTCTGGATCAATCATTGCTCTATAGTTTAGGGTAGAAAGTTGTTCACTATTTGGATAGCAAGTCAGTTAATGCTCTATTTAAGCTAATGGGGCAAGTTTGCAATGCTCAAATGATGTATTGATGATTGAGAAAGGTTTTTGGATCAATTAGAGCTTGTTTAGCTTAGTTCTTGAAGTGTTCTTTGTTGTAATACCTTGTGGGCAGCAAGCATTCACTATTAAGGCTTATGTATTGAATGCCTACACATGATTTGGGGATGCTATCTTGATGTGTTGATACTTTGCATTGGTTATTATGCGTAGATATGATTATGTTGAACTCTAGGATTTAGATTTGAGCTCTAGTGGTTGCACACTTGCCGCGGTTATTTGCTTTAGTGGTTTTTCATTTATGGGCTTGAAGCCTTATTGTGGATACATGCTCTTGGATGTATTGTTTCATGTCATTGGGCACCCCAATGCTATGATCCATATGTATTGAGCTTTGCCTTGCTCTTAGACATTTCAATTTTCTTCCTTGGGAGCATTTTGATATTTTATTCACAGAGCTTGGACTATTGAGTTAGTGGGAGTCTCTTACTTGCCTATTTATATATGTTTAGCTAGTTATGGTCTACATTGTTCATGTAGATATTGATGATTGTGGGATGATTTAAATTTGGCTTGTACACTCGGTACTTCCTCTAGTTAGCCAAGTTTGTTAGCTTTGGTTGCATGCTTGGTTATGCACTTGAACCTCACTATTCATATGCAATGAGTTAGTTGTAGATTGGTAAATCTCTATTGCTTTTGGAGATCTTGTATGAACAATTGGATTATGTACATGCTACTATTTTGTTTGGGATTACATCTATGTCTTTGACATCTTTGGGTATTTGATAGTACTTGGTACCTTGGTGGTTTATGCCTATCTTGCACTACTAGTTGCATTATATATCTTGGTTGCTACCTAGATATTCTGGTAGTGGAAGCATTGTATTTTGGTCCTTTAAACACAACTATATGCTTACTATAGTTTTGTGACCATAAATGATAACATTTCAGTTTTGAGTAGTCCTTTGAGAGCAGTCATTTGTTATAGGCACCTACGATATCTGTTTTGTGGACAATTATATCTTGCATTATACCTTTCCTCTTGTAGTTGGTTTTGGGTGGAGTTTGGGATTGTTTTGCTACTATTACAATAGATATTTTGGTAATGGAAGCATTGTATTTTGGTATTTTGCCCACAATTATAGTTTTGTGACCAACCATGATAACATTGTAGTTTTGAGTAGTCCTTTGAGAGCAGTCACTTGTTACATGCACCTATGACATTTGTTTTGTGGACAATTATATCTTGCATTATACCTTACCTCTTGTAGTTGGTTTTGGGTGGATTTTGGAATTGTTTTACTACTATTACAATAGTCCATTTACTCTTTGCTTTGTAGTTAGCATGGCATTTACTACTAGGGATAGTGTCATTTTTGACATAGACAAGTTGGATGGCACCAACTTTAATTACTAGAAGACCCAGATTTGGTAGTTATTGGTGCAAAAGAAGCAAATATAATTGTTGAAATGCAAATTTATAAAGCATGAGGAGTTCGATATAGATGTATGGGCTGATTTGGATGTCCACCATTATCTTGTCATTGTCCAAGCACATTTATTTTAGTATTATAGAGACATAAGGTGGTGCTTATCATTTATGGCAAAAGATACGAAATCTTTATGACAAGTAAAGTCCTACATATTAGTTGTGTTGGTTAAAGAAGCTTATGGACCTTTGCATGAAGGAGGGAACTCATATGTCTACTCATTTGAATGAATTCCACTCCATTATTAGTCAACTTATCTCACAAGGTATTAAGTTTGAGGATAAAAAAAAGTCTCTATTCTTGTTTGTTACACTACGCAAGTCTTGGGATGCATTTCTTACTATTATGAGTACCAATCCCCCTGAAGATGGGTTTAAATGCCTTGACGTAAAGGGAGCTTTGCTTATAGAATAAGTGAATAGGAAGAACATTGATGCAGCCCATAGTTCTCATGCACTTATAGTTAGAGGTAGACATGATGGTAAAGGGAATAATAACCATGGTAGAGACTCATAGCCCAACAAAGGCAAGTCTAAGCATCTCGTGGGAAATCACATAGTAAGTCCCATGGTCCTAAGTCCTCTCCCACTTGTCATTATTGTTGCAGACAATAAGGTTAGATAAGGCCACAATGCTATAAGATGCACAACGATAGGCAAAAATAAGGTAAGATTGTAGGCAATCATATAGTAAGTCTTGTGGTCCTAAGTCCTCTCTCACTTGTCATTATTGTGGCCAACAATGTCACATGAGGCCATAATGCCATAAGATATGTAACGATAGGCACAAAAAAGGCAAAGTGTAGGATAATGCCAAGTCTTTTGATGGTTACATCATTGTTAAGTTCATTGTTAAGATTGAAGAGATGAATGCCTTAAGAGTATAGCTCTGATGATTACACACTTGTTGCATCTTCACTTGATGCTACTTAGTTGCTTGATGTTCGATTTGCTTACTCTCAATTTTGGCTTCTTGATTCGGAGCCTTTGTTCCATATTGCCCTGGATCGTCACTAGTTTTATACCTACCACATTATTACAAGTTCAGTCAGATTGGGTGATGATCATGCATGTGACATTGTTGGCATAGGTGATGTGAGACTGCGGTTTGGTATCGGTGCTCCATTTGTGATGCATTACGTACATCATGTTTTGGCTTTGATGAAAAACTTATCTTAGCTTGACAGTTGAATGGTGACAAGTATCATGTATCTTTTGGCAATTCTACATGGAAGATTACATGTGCCAACCTCATTTTTACTAGAGATGCCAAGGTTGGTAGCTTGTATTCATTATATCTTGATCTATTGATCATGTTTTGGCCATGATTGATATTTCACATGTATCTCTTTGGCATAACTATCTTGGGTACATGTCCTGTAAATGAATGAAAGTCCTTACTCATTTGTAGTAATGCATCTTATGACTACTCATTTGTAGTAATGTCTCTTGACTACTCGTGTTTTGATTCATGTGATCATTGTTTATATGGTAGGCAGACTCTTAACTTGCATAAAAAGTCTGGTTCTACATACATGGGTGAGCCATTGGCTCTTATGGATTCAAATGTTTGTGATACCATTCCTCTCAATGATTAGTTGCATTTTGTTATGTTCATCGATGATTATTCACATAAGGTTTGGGCCTATCCCATAAAGTAGAAATCAAAAGTTTTGCCTATGTTTCAATGCTTTCTAGCTATGGTCAAAAACTAATCCGGGCATAGGCTAGAGTGCCTATGATTTGACAATGGGGGTAAATATGTATCTAAGACATTTGAGTAGCTATATGATGAGAAGGATATTAATTGTTAGTTGGTCGCCCCTTACACCCCTCCCCAAAATGGTATTGAAAAGTGCATGAATAGGACTATTCAAGAAAGAGTCTACAGTATGCTTAGTCAAGCAGGCTTATCACAACATTTTTGAACTAAGGCAGTTATTATTGCAATTCATTTGATTAATAGATCCCCATGCACTACTCTTAGTGATAGAGTTGAAAAGGAGATATGGTCTAGTAAAGCTCCTTCATATGCACACTTGTGAGTCTTTAGATGTGAAACTTTTTGCCATATTCCCAAAGACAAATGCAATAAGCTAGATCCAAAGTTCGTCAAATGCACATTTTTTGGATATGGTAATGGAGGTAAGATGGGCTATTACCTTTGAGATCCATAGGCTCGGAAGAGTATCTATAGCCATAATGTTGTATTCTATGAGGAAAACACGCATACAATACTAAAGTAGGTAGTTGAAATACGCAATGTGATCTTTTAGGAGCCCCTTGTTATAGTACAACTAATCCCAATTGAGCAGTTCAATATGTAGGATAGTAAGCCTATTTGCTATCCATTACCTTCTTATGTGAAGGTCGATCAAGCAAATTGTTTTCAATTAGATTATGAGAGGACCAAAATGGCAAAGATCTCATATGCATCTACAATGGGCAACTTGATGTATACCATGATAGCCACTAGACTTGACACATAATTTGTAGTGGGAGTTGTGGCTTGTTCTGTGGAACACCTGGTAGGTGACCTTAGGATGTTGTGAAGGTGCCATGAGATATCTTAAGGCACTGCAAATGTGTGCATTTGCTATGGTGACTAGGATATTAGAATTGTGGGCTACACAAACACTGATTATATAGTATATGTAGATAGTAGAAAGTCCACATCTTGCTATGTCTTCATCTTTGATGGATGTGATGTTTCTTGGATGTCCAAGGTATAGAAATGCACAACCTTGTCTACTATTGAGGCTGAACACATTATAGCTAGTGAGGCTTGCAAGGAGGGTCTATGGTTAGGCCATTTGGTTGTAAACCTTGGTATGACTATAACTCATCTATGGTTAGGCCATTTGGTTGTAAACCTTGGTATGAATATAACTCTTACATTGCATTCAAACTCTATGAGTGCCATCTAGTTGATATGTAATCTGGTCTTTCATGTGAAGACCAATCATATTAAGGTCCGTTATCACTTCACTAGGGAGTTGATTGAAGGTAAGTAGAAAGACCTTGTCAAGTTCTTGATTGATAAGGATCTTGTGGATGTGCTCACTAAAAGTCTTCCAATAGAACGTTATGCCTTTCTTAGGAAGATGATGAGCATAGGATGAGATGACGTCTATTCCTCATCCTTTTGTACTTATAAATACATATTATACTTTGCCACTTTTTTCTTATTTTCTCCACACTTAGGCACATTCTCCCTTAAGTGGGAGTTGTTGAGGGTTAAAGACTACCTATGCCCAGCTGCCTACATTCACTATGTACTTAGTGCCCACACACTTGTACCCTACAAGTGGTGGTTGCCCATCAGTGTCACTTTATTCTTTATGTTTTACGTGATAATTGAATAAGGGAAGGCAAGTCACACATTGTGACTGTTGGAGTTTCCATGTACAATCTTGATCTCTCTTTATTGAACATCCATAGCTCTTGCTTCCTCTTGCTTCAACTTACGCTCTCACCTCTTGCTCCGTCTTTCACAAAAGGACTTCTTGAATTTCAAATTAGCTTCAAGCAGCCCTAGAGGTTTGGGACCTCTCTTAGCCACAACTAAAGTAGTATAGTAAGCATTCCTTATGTGCAAGTGATGTTAGGTTACTTCATGATAGCTTCACATTGAAGCTACCACAAAATAGCTTTGTGAGAGAAGCGAAGACCTCATGCTACCATATGACAATATTGGTTTCCTTATTTCTTCCTCACCACATTATTTTCTTTTCTCGCTTATTTTTCCCTTCTCTCTCTCTACTCTTTCTTCATATTTCCTCTCTTCTTCTTGTTTTTAATTTTCTCTATTCTCTTTCCCTCCTCTTTGCAACATTGTGCCACTACTAAGCAAATGTTCTTCCTTGACTTGGTTTTTGGTGATCTTGCAATGGTGCCATAATCCCTTTCTTTTCTTCTTTGTTCGCGTCTCTTTGTAGCCCAATAGCCACATATATATAAGCTTGGTTTGTGAGCAATGTTGGCATGCAAGTAGGGGCCGGATAGGTTTACAATATTGTATTGGTGCTTGGACCAACATCCATGGCATGCACAGATGGTGGCTCAAAGTCATCAATGCTTTAGAAGCATTGTAGACTAGAATTCTTCATTGCCAATAAGAGAGAAAGAGAGTAGGCTATGGCTATGGCTATGGCTATATATATATATATATATATATATATATATATAGAGAGAGAGAGAGAGAGAGAGAGAGAGAGAGAGAGAGAGAGAGAGAGAGAGAGAGAGAGAGAGAGAGAGAGAGAGAGAGAAAACTTGGAACTCTCCTTCACCCCCATATTTCATTTTTTCACAATATAATTTATGCTACACCAAATTCACCAAAGGTGTGTGGTATCAAGGATATCACATTTTTTACCAGTAAATTGTGCTTTTAGCTAGAAATCCACTTATTTATAATATTTATTAAGGTTTTATTTTAAAAGTCTTATTTTCTTGAGAATTCTATGGAGCTAATTTACTTTGAATAACTAGGAATCTTGATAGTAGATGCTCCATCACTCCATGATGCAGCTCCTTCGTTCTTACAAGTGGCCATAGCCTCTATGCACTTTGTCATATAGTTAGTTGCAATAATAAATTATTGAGTCTGGGAGTATTAGGCTACACTGTTAATTAAGCCCATGAAGTTGATGCCCTGCTTTTTTCAAAAGATTGATGGACAAACACTAGCATAAGTCCCATTTTATCTTTCCATATTGGCACCTTCATGTGTTGACATGCATTATATTGCTTCATAAAGTGTGTCAATGTCTTTAACAAGGTACACCACCAAAGTTATGATTGTAATCATGGAAGTGGAGTTAAAGTGACTACATGCTATCCCTCTATGTGTGCTCCTTGCAACATATCCTCCATTTCATGCTCATAAATGCACCTCATTGTTGGTAGACCATCCTATCCTAGCCAATAAAGTTTCCTTGCTATCAAAATTGGTAGAGTTGTATCTTGATTAGAAGATGTGTGAGTATTGTCTTTTCTATTGAGAATCCAAGTAATTCTTGTTCAACAAGGTGCACAACATTATTTGCCCAATAGAGTGTTAGATGCTCTTCAATAATTGGTCCTCCCACTATATTTTGAATAAGAGGAAATCAAGAACATTATCGATAATATTGATTTCTCACCACTCATCAGTCAAGCCATGTGATTGGCCATATAACATTGATTGTATTTCTACATTATCACTATAACATGGAATTCCAACAGTTGTAGGAGCCATCAAGCTATGTGGCCAATAACACACAGCTTGTTTCCCAAATATAATAATGCTTGATGGTTCACAAAGAAGGTGAGGGGGGTGGCAAGTGCATTGTCCCGATTAGATGACTCTTGCTAACAAAATAATGTGAAATTTTAAAGAAGTTAAATTAATATGTAAATAGTATCAAACAAGTGTTTTTGCTAAAGAAAAATGTATTATTAGCATACTTGCATGTCTAGATTTGTTAAACACTAGCAAAAATAACAAAAATTGACCTTCACATTTAAAACATGAGAAAATAAAAAAATAAACTAAGATGTTTATTATTAAAACCAAGCAAAACCATTAGTATAGATATGTTTGCCTCAAAAAATTAGTCACTTTAAGATATTGTAACACCTAAATCCAATATTGGGAGCGCATTAGGCTAAACCCACAAGGAATAGGCGAGAACATACTTTCATGGAATAAGATAATAAGAGGAATATAATTGGAAATGAAAATCCTAGTTTAATTTTTTGGAAACTAAAAATTGGTAAAAATAAAATGTTTTTCTTGAGAAGGCATGATGTAAGCTAAACACGAAATAACTTACTTTTTCGCAAGGCAAAAGAAATTTAAAACAAAAAGAAAAGTGTGTCTTGCTCCTCCCTTTCCATAATATCCATTTAAACTTTCCTTGTTAGGAAAAATCACACATCCATCTGTAATTCAAATCAAGTCAAACCCCTAGAAGTCTACAATTTAGAGGCAAATAGGATTTTAATGGCATGCTTTCCTTGTAATAATTCAATCAACGAGACTATCAATCACACATATCAAGCATTTAAAAAAATTGCTCCCACATTGCTGACATATTCTTCTCCTTCTCCCAAAGTTCTTATGTTACTCTCTTTTTTAAATGGTTATTTATAGAAAGACAAGTTCTAACTCATGTACTCTAAACCTATTTTTGCAAGAGACCTTTAGGAGGGGATCAAGGCAACCAAATGAATTTGAAACAAGTTACCAACATTTGAGCATGCTCCTATAGCCCTACTCTACCCTATGTAGTAGTGGATAAGTGTTTGGTTATCATTTTCATGCATGTATACAAAAGGTATACTGAAAACTAGTTCCCATGGCCCTAAAGCAATGTATAGAGATAATGTGCAAACTCATTATTAAGAAACCTTTGATTAAAATTGAGATCCAATGTGAGGTTGAAGTAAAACCCAAGAAAGCCACTCAAAATAGTGACAAATCATGCATCAATGGAAGGCTGCCATGACTCCACAAAATGATGATTGGCTAAAAGAGGATAACCAAGTTGGGGGTAAATTATGATTTAATAATTTTCTAGTAAATAAGATTTTATATTTCTCCATTCTTGCTCTTAAATCAATTGGATGGTAATGTGCACATTAAATAAGTGGAAAAACCAAACTCAAGAGTGTTAAGAAAGCATGTTAAAGATAGAAAATTGCTTTTAAAATTATATATGATAAAAATTAACTTAAGTCCTAAAACTTAATTTAGGTGATACTTTGGCTTTTAGAAGGAAAAACAAGATCAAAACAAGGATAGCTTCATGAACAACATCGTCAACTAATGATTAAATTATATTTTTTATTTGTGATATGAGTGTTTTTGGATTTATGTATATTGTGGTTATCTTATCTAAATCCATGCTTATGAAAACTAGATAGAAAAGAGGATACATTGGTAAAGGACATTGGAATTCCCACACAGTAATGAGTCTTGAGCATCTTTTAGGCTGCTGGAAAAACTCACATTATAGGATAAGGTTAAGGGAGTGAGCTCGAAGTGGAAGCATACGAGTGAAAGTAAGAGTTATGGTGGAGAGAGAGAGAGAGAGAGAGAGAGAGAGAGAGAGAGAGAGAGAGAGAGAGAGAGAGAGAGAGAGAGAGAGAGAGAGAGAGAGAGAGAGAGAGAGAGAGAGAGAGAGAGAGTGGAAACTCCAACAATCACAATGTGTGATTGGCCTTACCTTTATTCAAATGTCATTGAAAGAATAAAGAATGAAGTGATAGTGATGGGTACCCACCACTTGTAGTGTACATGTGTGCAGTACTATTAGTGTAGTAATATATGGGCGGCTAGGCATAGGTGCCTGTACCCCCAACAACCTCTCACTTAAAGGTGAATGTGTCCCTAGTGAGGAGAGAACAATAAAAAAGTGACAAAGTACAAATGTACATAAGTACAATAGGATGAGGAAAGATGTCATCTCATCCAATGCCCATCAACTTCCTAAGGAAGGCAAAAATGCTATGCTGAGAGACTTTTTGTAAGCAGATCTACAGGATTTTAGTTAATTGAGATCTTAACAGACCTATCCGCAATGACCTCTCTGATGGAGTGGTAATGCACCTCAATGTGTTTTGTTTTCGCATGAAAGACTTGATTCTTAGCTAAATGGATAGCACTCATAGAATTTGAATGTAGTGTAGGGACCACATAAGTAATACCAAGGTCTGCTCACTTGACAACCTAACCAGAGAGCCTCCTTATAAGCCTCAGTGGTGGTTGCAACATACTCGGCCTTGATAATAGAGAGGGCCATGCATTTCTACATCCTGGATATCCAAGAAACAACACCTCTAGCAAAGGTGAAGACATAGCCAAAGGTGGACTTCCTACTGTCTGTATGTCCTACATAATGGCATCCGAATGTTGTTTGCTAGGTGTAGCCATATAGCATACCACAACTCCCACTACAAATGCTATGTTAGAATGAGTGGCTATCATAGCATACATCAAACTACCCATGTTAGATGCATAAGGGATCTTGGCCATCTCGGCCTTCTACTCATTAAACTATGGATAATAGGTCTAACTAAGCTTCACATGAGAAGGTAGAGGATAACAATAGGCTTACATTTTAGATATGAAACCACTTAAGGAATTTTTGGATATACTCCTTTTATGACAAACAAAGGACTCCCTTAGAGCAATCACACGTGATGCATATCCCAAGAATATGCAAGGCCTGTCCCATATCCTTCATCTCAAAGCTCTTCTTGAGCTAAGTTTTCAAGGCATCTAGCTCATCATGAGCTCTCCCAACAATAAACATATCATCCACATAGATTACTAAAATCATAAGGTTGCCATCCTAAGCCTTTTTTGTGTATAAACACAAATCCATAGCACTACGGCTATATCCCTATGAATGCATAAAAGATCAAACTTGTGGAACCATTCCCTCGGTACTTTCTTAAGGCCATAAAGACTCATCTCAACTTGCATACTAGATATTCCCTACCTTTTTCTTCAAAGCCCTTAGGTTGCTACATATAGATCTCATCATGCAAGTCCCCATGTAAAAAATCATCTTTACATCCATTTGATAAAGATCCAATTGAACATCACCAATACAACTATCTCCAATGTCAGGTCATTATCCAAATGGACATATCTAGTCCTACTGCAATAGGAGTGAACTCACTCTCTATGAGGGGTCATATGAAAGTAAGCCCGTGAATCTATCAACAAACACTAAGTATATCCTGACAAAGCATTAGTTAGTTGTGAAGCATCCAAAGAAGAAGTTGGCAAGATAAGATCATCAGATACATTAGCCTGCACCACATTAGTCTTCTCAATCTTGATGCTAGACTTGCTAGACACAATGTTGCGATCATCATTCTTGTCCTGTACTTTACTGTTTTCTATTTTCTTGCATTTGTCTTTGCACATCTTATAGCATTGTGGTTGAATATGACCCACTTTCCCAAAATAATGATAAGTAAGATTAGACTTACGGCCATGGGGCTTATTGTGAGACTATCTATGTGTCCTAGATTGAGACCTATTAGAGTCTCTACCATGGCCATTTTCATCCTATTGGCCTCTCACAATCAATGCATGGGATGTACAGAAAGCATCCACATTCTTTTTGTTCACCTCTTCTGTCAAGGGGGCACTCTCAACATCTTGAAATTTTAGCCCATCCTTAGCACAGAGAGGCATACGAAAAGTGTCCCATGACTTAGGTAGAGTACCAAGAATAAATAAAGGATACAAATTATCCTTGAACTCAATCTCTTGTGAAGGTAAATGACTGATGATGGTGTTACAGTGTTACAAGACATGTCACACAAACAAGGATCACACAGCCAAAAGGAAACAGAGAAAGACCGAGGAAGCTCAAGTCAAAAAGTGAATGAAGAAGCTTATTTTGCCCAGCCAGAAAAAAGTGGGGGAGAAGGCAAGCTCATAAAAAACATGGGAGACCACTGAATATTCTTGCAAGGTGCTCTCAAGGATGAAGGAAAGCACCGAAGATTCTAGCAAGGTGGTCCCAAGGACGAAGGAGAGCATTGAATATTCCAGCAAGGTCCTCTCAAGGATGAGGGAGGTCCTCTCAAGGATGAAGGATGCTCTCTCAAGGATGACAGAGAACCTTCAAGGGCTCTCACAAGGAAAGTGAGGGGCACAATATATAATTCATTTTATAAGAGCACCAGTCTCCCTCCTATGCAAGTTGTAAAGTCTAAACAAACATATGTGAAGGGCTAAGGCAACTAGAAGGGAATAGAGAAAGAAGACCTTGGCAAGATGCTCAATCATGTAAAAAAGGGGATGGGTGCCCAAGGGATTTAGGGTTTTGTATATAAACTCAAAAAGTGAATGAAAGTCTCATTCTTTGGTATGTGGCTAAAGTGGTCTCTTCTCCTTCTCTTTTTCTCTTCTTCTTGCTTGCTTATGTGTGCTTGAGAGAGGGAGTGTGAGAGTGTGAGGGAGTGAGTGTGTGAGGGTGAGGGATCAAGGAGAAGAAGCTCTCCATCATATCCTCTCTTCTTCTTCTTCTTCTTCTTCTTCTTCTTCTTCTTCTTCTCTTACGTGCGGCTATGGAGAATGGAGCTTGGAGGTGGAGGCTTGAGGTTTCTTGAGCTTGCATCTCGAATCGTGGAGCTACGAGGTTGCTTGAGGGAGGAGGCTACTCGTTCGGGCATCAATGTAAGCTCACTACACCCTCGCAGGATTGAAGGCACGTTGGCTAGGTGAGAGACACCCATTTGTGCTCACTTGAAATGCTTGAAGCAATAAATGGTCCGTGGGTGTTGATGGTTGAGCATGAGCTCCCACAACATTTTGGTTCCATTGCCGAGACCAATGGATTCAAGCTTGAGCACTTGTGCACCTCAAATCGAGCATCAAAGTAGGGTTGCATCCCCGAACCAGTGCTTAAGATAGGTAGGAGATTTGGGATTTTAATTTTCAAAACAAGTAAGTATTTTGGGTTTTTGATGAATAGACAAGTAGGAGGTTTCATTTCAGTATTTGTGTTCTGATTCTTATTGCATTTAGAGTAGGATAGGAGCAATAAATCAAAGGAAAAAGCTTAAGGGTTTCTACTATAAAACTAGCCAAAACAAGGCAAAATCAAGGGAAAAATGGGCTTGCACTCCATTGAAAAGGCCTGAGCACTAATTGGAAAACAATCGGACATTAGGACAAGGGCTTAAGACCCAAGGAAGGGGGTGGAAGGCTCATTTTCAGTTTCTACATAGTAGAGAGAGAGAGAGAGAGAGAGAGAGAGAGAGAGAGAGAGAGAGAGAGAGAGAGAGAGAGAGAGAGAGAGAGAGAGAGAGAGAGAGAGAGAGAGAGAGAGAGAGAGAGAGAGAGAGAGAGAGAGAGAGAGAGAGAGAGAGTGAGTTGGAGCTTAGGGTGAATCAATCGGCTTCCCCAAGAGTTTTTCGTGCACATCAGGTACATAGAACCCTCCCTGTGTATGCATTCTTAGATTTTGGAGTTCCTTGCATGTGGGCATGGCCAAAATCGTTGCCATGAATCGATTTTTTGTTGTCGCTGTTTGTATGCCAACAGAATCAGACAGGGTCCATAGGGGTCCTATTCCCATAATCAGACACTTGGATGTTCGATTCTTGGAATTTGGACATTCAGACTAACTTGACTTATCCAATCGAACGTTGTTCAATGATCCCGAAAATTGGACCAGATGTACACCCCTTCTGATTTGGATGATTGGACTCATCCACTTGGACACATCAGACCTAGTCAAAATTGGACGCTTGGCACTCGGACATGCCGGAATCAGATATTGTGAAATCGAGCTAAAATCAGACGTCTAATTCTGAGAGTCGGACACTATCAAATTGAACCAAAAACTTGACAGGAAAATTTGACAAATCTAGTGCATCTTGAGCAAGGTGGAACACCTCTCGCAACTGGGGAAAGCTTCGAAAGCCTTATAGAAAATATTGACCCTAAAAATCACAGTTGGATCACTAGACACGACCGGTGATAGTCACGTCAGCTTTTAGTCCCTATTAGATCCGTGAGATAGACCCTAGAGCCCCATTTGACCTTGATCAAGGTGAACAATGTAGCACAGACCCTAGAGACGAGAGAAAGCAGCTAGTGATTGAGCGTATAGCCCTATTCGACCGAGAACTTAGACCAGAGTGCGAAAGCTACATTTATCATCTTGTGTTCGCATCCACATTGTTTTTGACACTTCAACTACACTTGGAAAAACTAAAAACCCGATTTAGCACAGTGCACAGAAAAGAGCACCATGCACATACTGAGCAAACGTAAATTGAGGATTGACTGTCAATAAAAAGGAAGATGCTTAGACTTAATAAACAAAACAAACCTACCAATAGGAGAAGATATTACAAACCTAGACATGGGATTAAGCAACCCCAATTGGTAGGGCCAAGTGACAGACACAACACGGAAGGCCAGATGCTTCAAAGGAGCAACATCATTGGGGGAGCAATGTTGCCCGCCGACTTGATCAACCTCATCGACAACTTAGTGGAGCAGGAAACTGCAGACATGGTAGAACGAGGTGTAAATTGCGGAAACGATGAGCTCGACCTAGGAGATTTCGTGGTTGAAATCCAACGAATGGTGAGCAAATATGATGCGCAACCCAAGGTAGACTACCATGGCAGGCCATCAAAGGACATCGTAGTGGACCTTGAAGAGGAACGAAAACTAGCACAGAAAGTCTTGCAAGGCATAATAGCATACAACCAACAACAAAAGGCTAGGAGATTGCAGCATGACATGGAAATACAAGAAGTCCAGTGCGTGCTAGCCCTAGCAAATAGAAATTGAACATGACTAAATGCAGAAAGAGAGAGAATGCCATAGGCAGACTTAATACTGAGTGAGCTTCTCACAAAGCGACTGATGGACAATACGTCGACGGAGCAAAGTGCTACAGCACTAGCAACATCGTTGCTGGTAGGATTAGGAGTTACCTAGGGCTCCAAGAGCCAGTCGAGGATCCCCGTGGTCGCAAAATAACTAGACAAGTACTAGCTGAGCAATGACCTGTGTAGTTTTGTAGAGAAGTTTGAGCCGGTTTGCGAGGCTAATGGCCTCATGGATCTTGCCCAGCACTTGCAAGCATTCGGCCTATGCTTAGGTGACAAAGGATAGATGTGGTACACCAATTTGGACAATGTTGAATGCAATGACTTCAACACCCTCAAGAGTCTCTTCATCAAGAGGTTCTCTGAGGCGGGATACTCTGACAACCTCATAGTTAGATTGATGAATGTCACAAGTAGAAGGACAAGGAGGATATCTGAGACTACATTACCCATGTGCGAAGTCTTTTTAAGAGTATCCCAGCCGCCTGCAGAGAGATCTAGCAAACGAGTAGTGTCGACTGTGTTTATAAGTGGAATCCAAAGTGAAGAACTTTACAAGGCCTTGGTGAGCAACTCAACCCTGCAAAGGGACGTGCTAGCTAGGGTGTTCAAAGAAGCCATACGAGTGGATGATTTGCTCAAAGAGAGGAGCTCAAGACCCACAACCCGAGACATCAATGCTCCTAGAACCTCAGGTAGAGCTTTGATCGCTAGTGATGGATCCATCCAAGATACCTAAGACAAAGGAAAGAATGTCAATTATAGCCAGGAGTTGACAGACATGAATGACCAAGCTGCAGGAGATGATGAGAAGGCCTACATGGTCGTATGTCCAATGTGTGTATTCTGGTGGAAACCACCTTCCAGCTGAGTGTTAGGACCCAAGATCCCGACCTTGCGCTAACTCCGGTAGATTCGGGCACGATGCCATGCACTGCAGATTGCCGCAGACTCCAATATTCGCAGCCGTAGGTACAACCAACCTTACTACCTAGGGAATAGACCCTCTATTTTCTTTGGGAGAGGAGCCCCATTGGCCCTCCCAGCACCTAACGTTACAAAGCTAGCCATCCCTAGGATAGAGATCAATCCCACATGTATACCTAGGCTGCTTGGACCTTACATAACCCATCCACCGAGTGACGCTCTAGTCCACTATGTAGAGGAGCCTAATGTTAGGGAGTCCTATGTGAACCCTTACGCCGCATACAATGAAGAGAGAAATCTAGTCCTCATGGACTATCAACCAGTGTTGGTGATGGCATTAGGAATGGGGAGAGGCAGATGCTTAGGAGGGCATACCCAAGAACCGATTTCTTGTTTCACCCAGGATACGTCTCCTCACACTGCCTTGAGAGAAAGCAAGCAAATCGAGAAATGACTGATCTCAGATGCACTGAGTGTGGAATCACTCACCTTTTTGCCGATTGTCCTAGGTGGAAGCCGTCCTCTAGCTTGACAATTGTGCCATCAGTACCACTTTGCATGATAGCCAATAACTCTAGTAATCAATTGACACTAGTGCACCTACCGCAAGCACCTCCAATGCTAGAACCCCTTGCAAATGTAAGAGTAGCTGCCATCACTAAGATTAAGGAAGAGGGTGAGGAAGGGGTAGCACCTACCTACCTATGCATATTAGTGACCACCTAGAAGATGCACGCCTTTGATGCACTCATTGATGAGGGGGCTAACTGTAACATCCTTAAGCATGCTCATTGGACCCTCATTGGTCAGCCCCAACTGCACTCGACCAACACTAAACTCAATCCATTCAGAGGACGATCCTACTTGCTGCTGGGAAAGTGCAAAATAGCGGTCTCTATTGAGACTGAAAACCTACCTATGATCTTCTACGTGATGCCTAACACCAAGACTGATGGTAAGGAATCACTGCTAGGATGCACATTCAAGAAACAAGTACAATGCAATGCCGACTATGACTCACAGCACATTCACCTTGCCATTGGCAATGTTCAGATAGTGATGGCTTTCAGCAAAGGCAACATGACTTCATCAAAGCCTATGATCTCACTGATGGAGGAACCTAATGCAAGGTCTAAGGAGGGGGTTGTAACTTGACCCATCCTACGAAGACAAGTTGGCTACAACCTAAGGGGAGACACATCAAAGATCACTGAGCAGGAGCTCAAATGGGTGCCGAAACAACAACCGTAGGCCTAGAAGCCAAGTCGCACAAATCCATGACCACAAAATATCACGTCCTAGGCCTAGGAGGCAAAGTTGGCATCACTGAAGTAGACGAACGGTCAAGCCACGATAGGTCCCCAAAGCCCTATTGCATGCTCAAGGCTACTACAAAGGCAACAACTGGATTTGTATACCCAAGTTTAAAAATGGTATGGGTGCTCCTCAATCCAAGCCCTCCAGCCCATCTCCACAAAGCTGTGAGCCAACTAGGGAGGAGAAATCCAATACCTCAAAAAACAAAAAAATCTATAGAACCTCAAGAACACTATCAACCAAAGCCGCAATCATCCGGCCCGAGCCCAACTCAACCTAACACTTCCAACGTCCCCTAGGAACAACATGACAACTGAGCTGCAGGACTGAGCTATCGCACAAGCGATTGATAGACACCCCATTGAACCACCCATGAGGTAGGCATCGGTAGTTGATATATCCAGCTCAACCAAACCCCAATCTCTCGTAGGCCTTAGACCCTCATATGAGCGTCAATCCATCCTTATGTTGGCCATGGACATAGCCACAAATATAGGGGATGACTTAGTCACCTGCATTAGGTGTTTGGACGCCGCATTCACCACCCTAGCCAAGAACTATGAATGGTTGGACTTAGGCCGTCTTGATGAGCCATTAGCAAGGGAAGTACGCTCGTTGGCATGCACTTAGGAGAACTGTGAGTTTGTGTTCAATATTAAGGTTCCTGAGGTAGCAAAGAAATTGATTAACAATGAGATCTCTCGAGAGCAAGCTTGCACACAATGGCTGATCACATCATATCGCAAGGGCAAAATCCCTGCAATAGGCCAAGAACTAAGAGAGCTAACAAAGCTAGCTGACTCTGGCTCTTCCTTTCTACGGAAGTGGTATGCTCTACATCTCCAATGGGAACAAGTGGGCTGCCAAATCATGACCAATGCCGAGTAGAGATGCACAATTAAATCCACTGAGTACAACTCTACTTATGTGGCTCCCACCTCGCTCCGAGTCTTGGCCATCACGTGCAAATGAACTCTAGAGGAATATGTCATGGTCCACCCCTATTTTGATCAAATCCTAATCGAGGAAGAACTGCATGTTGCTAGCAGGATGAACTCTAGTGACTTCCTCACTGATGTCCTAACCTACATTACACACGTAGGCATTAGACCTCATGACATGGACTATCATGCCCACCTAGAGTATAAGCCGAACTTCTACGATTGGCTCATGAAAAAGTAAAGAATAGAAAGCACGTGCTTAAATGCCCTTAACCCTTCATCCTCCAATCCTAAAAGGAGTCTTATCGTTCCCCGGGGGGGGGGGGGGGGGGGGGAGGGGGTAAGATGGAAAAGAAAAAGGGAACATGACTTGAACTTCAAAACTTCAAACTGAATGCCGAAATCAGGTGTGAATGGTATGAAACATCATGGAACATAAAAGGTGAGGAACATAAAAACAAACCCTAAAACCTCAATCAATGTTCAAAAGCAAAAAAGAATGCATAGCAACCAATTCATGATTGAGTGAAAGCATAAAAAATTTTTGTGGAATGCATGGATTTTTTAAAGGAAAAGTTTCTTTTTATCTAAGCAATTTAGTCTCCATAAGTATTTTTTCCATTTCCTATGTGTCTTTCTACAAAAAATTATCCTAAGGAAACTAATAGTGAGATGTGATATTATGATAGGTACCTACAATGGCAGGTCAAGAGAAAAGCAACAAACTTCCATTCGAGGAGGAGGAGCACATGCAAAGTACGACCTCTCGTTGGAAACAAGGGCCTACAACCAATTAAAAGTCAGGCACATCCTAAATTTGGAAGACATAATAATAGAAGAGCCAGCCATCAAGCAACTCATGAAGTAGTGTAAGCGGCAAAAGTACATGGAGAGGGTGGGCCAAGCTATCGACTACGAGAAGTGCACAGAATTCCTTTGAACTTTCAACAAGAACCGTGGCACCGTCATGGTGCATCAAAAGAATGAAGCCCATCAAGTGGAAATTGAGCTAACCCCAGAATTGGTGGAAAGGGCATTGGGCCTAGCCAACAAAGCTAAAAGATAGTCAAAAAGAGATGTGTATGGCATGTTGGGAATGGACAAAGTGATAGTCCACACCAACGATGGCATTGGCCTACTTGACATCCCCGACCTTGAAGTCCAAATATAGGCAAAAATGGTGTATGCCTCGTTCTCCAACCAAAGGTATAACACATTGATGAGCAGAATCAATGTGCCAATGCTAGAGAATATCACTGCCAAGTCTTTCGATGAGGTGAACCTAAATGGCTTCATGAGGAAGATGATACAAACATCGGTGAAAGCAGTGGCCATTGGTGGATGACCTATGGGTGGAGAATCCCTGGCCTCCAAAGCTAGAAATTCATTATTGTCAAAGGCCTCCACCATTGGGTTTGGAGGGTCTTGACAACCCTCATTAGAAAAGCCTTGGGGGAAGCACAAGAAGATGAGGAAGTCAACGAAACACTAGACAAGTCACCCCTGTGCCAAGAACAGAAGCGCTCTAGTGAAAGAACAGTGAGTGACGAGGAAGGAGAGAAGCAAGTGCCATCTAGCCGGGAAGCAACCACGAGGTTGAAGAAGAGGACCCCACAAAAGAAAGCCAAGAAAGAGAGCAGGAAGAAAGAGAAAGTGGATCTGCTAAGAGCACAAAGTGAGTCCAAGAGTGCTGAAGAAAGGAGAAAGAAAAGGGAAAAGGAGGAGAAGAAAAGAATAGAAGAGGAATCTAAGAAGGCTGAAGAGGAAAGGAGGAGGAGAGCAAAATGAGAGATTAAGGAGCTAAGGAGAAAGGAAGAAGAAGACATAGCCCTTGCCATCCACCTCTTAGTAGAGCAGCCTTTAGGGGAAGGCAACCATGAGCCCCCATGCAAATGAACACTCTGGCACAAGCTTCCAAGCACCCAAGAATATGCCACCCCCAATGGTCGAGGGCAAAGGCAAGGGTCTAATTGACCCCATCCCACCTACCCTAGTACATGCCACCCCAATCCCTATGCACACCTAGGCTCTTCTGCCATGGTGGTGGATGCCAGCAATCTTGTGGCTTGGGTGCAGTTTCTGGTTAACAAAGAAATCATTCAAGGTGCAAGTGGAGGAAACCCTGTGAACGGAGCTAAAAGACAGGCTGCCCTATGGATGCAGAGTCTAGACATGATCCTAAAAGGCCGAAAATAGAAGTATCTATGACTAGGACCCCCACTGCACTACCGTTGTCTGTAAACTATGATGAATATGTATAGGAGCTCCTATCACAGCTGGAAAGGGCCAAAGAAGAAAAGAAAGTCATTATTGTGGAGTTGGAGGCCGAAAAGGAGGCCATGGCAACCTTCCAGCTAGAGAAGACAGACCGAGTGGGCAAGCTACCAGAAAGAAATAAGCGAGCTAAAAACAACACTCAAGGCTAAAGAAGGAGAAGAGGACAAATGGCAAAGAAACTTGGAAGATGAAAATCAAGAGCTAATGGGGCTTCAAAGGGTGTACAAGCTCTTGATCCTACAATAATAAGAGCTACAAGGACAGATGAAGAGGGTCCAAGATGCGATGGAGGAGCTTGTAGCCAGAGAAGAAGAGAGAGCCTAAGGGTGCCAGGAAAACATGGCCTAGCTTGAGAAATTGGTGGAAGTGGAGCTAGAAGAATAGAAAATTCTAGAAAGAGAAATCAAAGAGCAGGAGTGGAGAATAAGGGCCTTAGCCCAAGGACATAATGAAATCTTGGAAGGGATAAAAAGAAGAGCAGATGAATGGGCATGCATGAGTGAAGGATGCATAAGAGCCCTAGTGAGCTGCTTGGCCCTTGTAGAAGGCGATAGAGTGTTAGGGGAGAGGAGGGTAGAGGCTGCTCAGTCAATACTAGAAGCCCAACAACATGCCTTACTCAACACCATAATGGATGTCACAGAGTCAAAGGAGGAGGAGGCTATTGAATCCCTAAAGAGGAAGCTGGAGATTGCCTGTAGAGCAATAAGGTATGGGCTAAGTGCTCAACCGTAGGAAGAAGGGACCAACCTAAGCCAAGAAGAGCAAAGGGATTACTTGCTAAGGGCAGGGCTGACAGTCGGAGAGGTGGACCTATTAAGCATCAAGGAAAAAGAACCACAAGAGCCTATGAGTGAAGCTGAAAGGCAAAGGCCACTTCTAGAGCCAGGCTAGAGTTTGAAGAGGAACTAGGACTGCAACCTCCCTCTTCACAACCAGAGATGCAGCAAGAAGTCAACCCCACTGCTGAGCAAAGAGCAAGACTCAAGAGGAAAAGGGCAAGGATGTTGGAGCAGGCAAGGAGAAGATTAAGAGCCCAACCAACAATGGCCACTCAAGCACCCATTCCATCATGAGCGGATTGCTTCCCAGTGGATTGGAATGTGAAACTCATAGTGTGGGAGCAAAAAGAAAATGGCCACCAACCCTTTGACTTCACCTTCGAAATCCCCTCCACCTTATGCAAGAGAGCTATCAACCAAAGTGGTGGAGGAGGTAATAAGTGTGGGAGGAAGGCTCGGTAGTAGGTGGCACCAGGAGAGGGAGAAGAACCCGACAAGATGGAAAACGAAGGCACTTGAATACTAGGAAGACAAATTCATGGAGGTGCCCCGGATAGTCCAAGGCTACAAGTCCCAACCAAAGTGGTGAAGGAGAATTTGGGACAGCAACATAGATGTCTGGATGTCATTTTGCAACACACTAGCCTTCGAGAGAGATGACCCCACACATATGCCATATTCAAGAAGGGTAGGGGTGGATTTCAACCTTGACATCCATGGCAGATATGATTTTGCAAAGATATATAACGTAAATGCCACTAGGCCGTTGGAGGACGCCCTACGAAACTGATTTATGGGACTTAATTGCCCATTTTCCCAATGAGTCTACTTTTTGTCCAAATCTTGCCTTTATTACTACTTGTAATTATTTGAGATTTCTTAGGGTGCTACTTAGACAAGAGCCTATGCCACAGGAGCGCCACCTCCCACCACTCTTTTTTGATCTCAATGCCGACATAGATAGTTGTGTAATGGCTAGGCTAATGATGCACGCCGCCCTCCTATCCTCTTTTTGTGTAGCCCTCTTAGAGGATATGAGCGACAACCGTTTCACTAGTTGCAACCATCCCTTCCTATCCACCACTCCTCTTAATGCTCGACTAGGTATGAAAGGATACATCCAAAGTAGACAATTTCTTAGCAAATCCATTAAGCCTCCAACCCCTCCCTCTCATATCTCTGATGACGAGGACTAAATCTTTGTCTATTTATTATTTTAAAAAAAAGGAAGAAAAAAAAGGAAGAAGAAGAAGGAAGAAGAAGAAGGAGAAGAAGAAGAAGAAAAGAAAAGAAAGGTCAAGAAGAGAAAAGCCAAAGAAAAGAGAAAAGCAAAGGAAAAGAATAAGAGATCACTAGAAGGAAATGATAGGGGAAAGCAACTGCATGATCTTGCTCCATGTAGGCCACAATCACTGCACCTAGGGGTCCTCAAGTTAGGAACGTCCAGTGGCTTCAGTCGACTATCTTTGTCCCTAATCCCCTAGCCCATTTTGATTCCCCACATCATGCTTAGGGCACATCAAGGGCAGGACATACCTAGGGAGGTCACCCTCACCTACGGTTAGTAGACATGTCTCCCTAAGACACATTCATTGTACCACCCTTATGCACGAACTGGGTCCTCAAGTGTGGGACAACACCTAGGCTTGTGACCCAGCTCCCAATTCCACTAGCACGAGCATAAGGCACCACATAGAAAGATAGACACACCCCCAAGTAGTGCACCTTCTTTTCTTTACAGGTAACTCCAAACAATGCAAGCTGGCAACTTTGGAGGCCCCATCATCATCAGTGCATACGATTACCTATCATCTCACCGAATCTCCCTCAATTTAGACCCGCAAGTGCCATGGGACTGGCACTCTTCTAGGAGGGGGATAATGTTACAGTGTTACAAGACATGTCATGGACAAGGATCACATAACCAAAAGGAAGCAGAGAAAGACCAAGGAAGCTCAAGTCAAAAAGTGAATGAAGAAGCTCATTCTGCCCAAATAGGAAAAAGTGGAGGAGAAGGCAAGCTTAGAAAAAACGTGGGAGGCCACTGAATATTCTAGCAAGGTGCTCTCAAGGATGAAAGAAAGCACCAAAGATTCTAGCAAGGTGCTCCCAAGGATGAAGGAGAGCACTGAATATTCCAGCAAGGTCCTCTCAAGGATGAGGGAGGTCCTCTCAATGATAAAGGATGCTCTCTCAAGGATAAGGGAGAACCTTAGGGGGCTCTCGCAAGGAAAGTGTGGGGTGCAATGTAATTCATTTTATAAGAGCGTTAGGCTCCCTCTTGTGCAAGTTGTAAAGTCTAAACAGACATAGGTGAAGGGCTAAGGCAACTAGAAGGGAATAGAGAAAGAGGACCTTGGCAAGATGCCCGGTCATGTAAAAAAGGAGATGGGTGCCCAAGGGATTTAGGGTTTTGTATATAAACTCAAAAAAATGAATGAAAGGCTCATTCTTTGGTGTGTGGCTAAAGTGGTCTCTTTTCCTTCTCTTCTTTTCTCCTTCTTGCTTGTTATGTATGCTTGAGAGAGGGAGTGTGAGAGTGTGAGGGAGTGAGTATGTGAGGGTGAGGGATCAAGGAGAAGAAGCTCTCCATCATCTCCTCCCTTCTTCTTCTCTTCTCTTCTCTTCTCTTCTCTTCTCTTGCACACGGCTATGAAGGATGGAGCTTGAAGGTAGAGGCTTGAGGTTGCTTGAGCTTGCATCTCGAATTGTGGAGCTACTGGGTTGCTTAAGGGAGGAGGCTACTCGTTCGGGCATCAAGATAAGCTCACTACACCGCCGTAGAATCAAAGGCATATTGGCTAGGTGAGAGATAGCCATTTGTGCTTGCTTGAAACGCTTGAAGCAATAAGCGGTCTGTGGGTCTTGGCGGTTGAGCGTGAGCTCCCACAACAGATGGAGTGAAACTCATTCAAGTGTGCAGACTTAGAAGTCCCTTCCTTCATGTGAAGATTTGTCAACTATTTTAGCCAATACATTTGAGATACATGACTCTACTTATCATAAAGATTCTTAATATGTGTCCAAAGCTCATATGCAATAGTCTGATTTCCAATTACAATATTGTAGTGAACTTGCCTAGAGAGTGATACAATGATTGTGGACTTGCATAGCTCATCCAATTCATGCCAATCCTTGACTGCAATGTTTTCAGGTTTGGCACCCCCATTTTTGAGTGGTATGACCTACAATTTTCGCACTAAAGTCTACCATGTTTGGGTCTTCCAATAGCTGTAATTGGTTTGATCTAATTTCTCAATATTGAAGATAACACTATCACACAAGAACCACTAGCAATAATGAGACCAAGAGAGTATACAGAAGGGCAAGACATGCTCTTGTAATACCTTGCAAATCAGCCCCAAAACCACTATTAAATCAAGCGAGAGACATGAGGTGCTGGCAAAGTAATGAGATGTCCACAAACTATAAGTAAAAGGCTATCAAGTCCATGTGATTGCCCTCAAATAGAATATATAGAATTGAAAGGACATGTTGCTACAATAAATTGTAGTAATATGCCAACAAACCAATTGTGCAATTAAGAAGAAAGAAGTTAGGAACAATTGGCAGTAAAGACTGTCACAACCTCACTGTGTTAGAAACTATACATGCAATAGACATAGATGTCATGCATAGGACATATCTCAAGGGTAAATGAAGAGAACTGCCAAATGCATAACCCATTGAGTAAAAGCTCAATATATAACCCATAAGCTTATAAATACCACTAACAATACCTTGACAGCCATAAGTATGAGGTCCAAGCCAAGAGATCAAATCAGCCCATGATACGGTAAATGCATCCAATAAATATCAAGAGAGCATGTACATGTCATAAATGAGTCCCATTGTCTCACTATGATAAGCTCAAGCTCAATTGCATAAACCAAATGTTTTGTAGTACATCCAAGTGCCAAAGTGGCTTAGTACAAATATCCAAGTAGCTTTCCATGAAGTAAAAGTCAAATGTAAAATGAGCAAGCAAAGCTCAAAACATCATGCGAATGACTTTTGAGTATCCAAGATCCATAGAACATATATCTGGAAGCATTGAACCCAAGGACTTTGATTGTAGCATTGATGTAGCATCCAAGGACAGGAATGATAGCCAATGTCAAAGCATCCAAGATGTCTCCTCTCAAAAGCATGCCATAGCATATCAGGAAGTATACATAACAATAGAAGTAGCAGTACATCTACTAAGTATCTTGTAAGGCATCAATGAGCATTAAGCATAAGCTTTTCACTAATAAATGACATTCAGTCCTATTATTTTAGCAATCAAATATTTGAGAAAACTAAGCCAAATGTAAACTCAAATCAGCCCAAAAGCATAACCATACCATTGGAACACCAAAATAATATCCCTGAAGCATCAAACATGCATTATGAAATTTACTATTTGCTATCCAAACCAGAACAATTCTATTCTGTATGAAGTAGAGAATAAAAAATTGCGGAGAATCAACTTTGTGAGTACCCAAATTTGTAGATCTTGTCATGCTCTTCATTTTTAGCTATAGAATGCCTAAATTCGATACTATATGCAAAAGTTATGGCCAAAATACAATAGTGCTATCAAGCTTCAATAGCTATCCACAACTTCTATAGCATGCTATGTATCCACTCAAAAATGGATAAAATGGTTGCTCCTCAACTCAATAAGCACTCAACAAGGCTCAACTAAGCCTTGGAAAGCTCATCAATAAGTGTGGAGCAAGCTAGAACAAGTTAGAAGAAGAAAATACTCAATGCATACCTTGAGAGAAAGAAACAATTGCTACCATGAAACCTTGAGTTGAAGCTTTGAATCTAGGCTAAAGCAAAGGATGAAGAAGCTCCTTGAATGGTTGGCTTTGATATTAGTTAAAGGGAGTGAGCCCAAAGTGGAAGCACGTGAGTGAAAGAAAGAGCTATGGTCGAAGGAGAGAGAGAGAGAGAGAGAGAGAGAGAGAGAGAGAGAGAGAGAGAGAGAGAGAGAGAGAGAGAAGATGTAGGAATTCCAACAATCACAATGTGTGATTGACCTTCCCTTTATTCAAATGTCACTGAAAGAATAAAGAACGAAGTGGCAATGATGGGCATCCATCACCTGTAGTGTACATGTATTGTCTGTATAGTAATACATGGGTGGCTAGGCACAGGCGCCTTTACCCCCAATATTATGATCCTACACTTTTACAAGAGTGGAAGGTGTTTTGTTTTATTTAATCACTCCAATAGCTATTAGAGTAAAGAACCAAATGAAGTACCCCTTTAATGTAGGATGGCTCTAAAGGTGTAGGGTCGCTTAGTGAGGCTCTAAGCCCATGAATCCCTTGTGACTATGAAAGAATTGCAATCACATATGGTTTGACCTTGCAAGTTGGAAGATCCCTTCCTAGGTGGGACAATTTGGCCACTCTTATGGAGAGTGATGGTTTTGTAATAAACTTTTGAGTTAGTATATTATCTTTTTTTGAAGAGTTTATTCATGTGCATAAAGTCTATGTTAATAAACCCTATGTAATAAAAGGGAGCTATTTTCATATGTTTATATAGTTTGATAGTATGTCTTTCTTAATTAGATAACTAAACCAAAATTGTCAAAGATAGTGAGAGTTGAGTAACTTTCCTAGACACTAGATAGAGCTACCAGAATGCAACCCCCCAATTTGGTAAGATAGATCTAACTTAAAATTGTTTTAGGGGGACCGAAGTGTGGTTGAGTACTAGTCTTAATGACCATGGAAATTTAAAAGATAGATGTACTCTCTTTGAACCAAGTGCAATATTAGCCCAGTATCACATTTGATTGGTTGTAAAGTGATCCCTCTTAGGTGGGTATTAAATTGTTGCTAGGAGAGACCATCCCATTCTTCCCTTGTGTGAAGTAGATCTAGAACTCCCATCTCCAACTAAGTGTGGCATTCCTTGAGGGGAGATTGGATGTTGTTATGCATGGACTGAGAGCTTTGGTTAAGTACTAGAGGACTATTCTATTCTTCCTTTTTGATTTTATATAAATTATGCATCGTATGCTACATCACCTATAGTCTATGTTGTATATAGATATATGATGTTGTGGCATTTTACTAAGATATTTATGTCCTATCACACTTGGTGAGACCACAATGATCCTTTCCCTACCAATGGATATGCATGCACACATGTTCACAAAGTGTACCTTTGCCACCAATTACCTCGATTTGCACAATAAAGATATCAAGTATGAGTGGCAATGTTTGGCATCATTGAAGCTTACAACACGTTCAATTTCATCAAGTGTAGTCAATCATATTTTGACTTCTGATGGCTCTTCTTAGCATTCTTCATCCTCTCACTTGACTCAATCATATTTATAGCCTCTTGAGTGTGATGCAAATTTCAAGTAATTGACCACACATCTATACCATCAATTCTACCTAGTAGAATCTTACAGTCCTATGACCCTATGGTGATTCCACCAATTTCTCCTTTTAAGGCTCTAACTACACCTTCAATTGAACCTCCACCTCACATCCACCTCCACCTGAATCTTTGATGATTACAAGAGCCCCCTCTCCCCAAATTTTATAGCACTGTTGATGACCAAGATCCAAATGCTCACATTTGGTAGTTTGAGGTAGCCTATGCTTTAAATAACTTAGGGTAGGTGGATGTGGCTCAACAAGCAACAATCTTTGAAGCTACTATAAGGAGGAAGATATAACCTAGCTATAACGTGATGGTTGAGGATTGAGGGGGAAGCAATGGTGGGATGCAAAGTCAAAGCAATGGGGTGCAAGGATGGTTGAGAGAGAGAGAGAGAGAGAGAGAGAGAGAGAGAGAGAGAGAGAGAGAGAGAGAGAGAGAGAGAGAGAGAGAGAGAGAGAGAGAGAGAGAGAGAGAGAGAGAGAGAGAGAGAGAGAGAGAGAGAGAGAGAGAGAGAGAGAGAGAGAGAGAGCATACAAGATAATTTTTGGTGGATACACAATTACCCTTATTATTCATTATCTTCACTTATGGGGTGCTCACTAGGTGGCCTTTATCCCAATAACCTCCTATAGGTAAAGATCAATATGCCTTTAAGAGAGTATAAAAGAGTGAAGATACTGTCCAATACCTATTAGTACTTTGCAATGTGCAAAGCACTCAAAAGATAAACTCTTCATGAAAACATTTGTAGGATTATCATCCATATGGACCATGACAAGCTCAATTCACTTATCCTCAAAGCACCTCCTCAATGAAGTGATAATTTACACCAATGTGCTTTGTGTTTGCATGAAAGATAGGATTCTATGCCAATTAGATGGCATGCTAACTATCATAGTGCAAAGCAGGCACCTCTCTTATAATGTTGAAATCTTCCACTAAATGTGTAAGCTATATAGCCTCCTTGCATGCATCGATGGTTGCAACATATTCACTCTTAGTGGTGGATAAAGTTGCATATGGCTACAATCAAGGTACCCATGAAACCACGCCACTTATGAATGTGAATATGTTAACCCTACGGCATATCAAGGGCATGACACACCTAGGGAGTTTGCGCTTGTCTATGGGTAGAATTGTCTCCCTAAGTCACACCCACTTATGAATGTGAATATGTTAACCCTAGGGCATATCAAGGGCATGACACACCTAGGGAGTTTGCGCTTGTCTATGGGTCGAATTGTCTCCCTAAGTCACACCCACAGCACCTCCATTGTACACAAACTAGGTCCTCAAGTGTGGGACAATACCACAAGCTTTCTTGCGGTCGGCCCAACTTCCAGTTTCATTGGCACGGACACCCTACGCACTATAGGGTGAGGTAGGCGTACCCACTAGGTAGTGCACTTCCTTTTTCTTTTTCAAGTACATTCAACAACTGCGATCAAACACTAACATCACAGGCCCTTGTTACCCAATCAAATCTATCCTCAACTTTCACAATCTCTCATTCAATTTTGTGATGCTTCTTCTCCCGGTCCAATCTCCACGAAGGCCCATCACCGTCCCACATGGAAATCCTTTAACCACCTGAGCCCTCATCAACAAGTGCGTGCAAGTGCCATGGGACTGGCACTTGGCTAGGAGGGAGTAATGTTTACCCCAGTGCAAAGAAAGCAAAAAGAAAATTAAAAAGATGTAGGGCAAAGCACAAAAAGGTGGCCCAACTAAAGAAATAGGAGAAAAAAAGGCCAAAAGTGCAAGGACAACCTTAAAAGTTCAAAGCAAGCACAAAAGAGGAAAGGTGCATTTTAAATATAAAGCACACTCTAAGTCCTTGTAAAAGAGAACTATTGCTCTCTCTTGTGCAATTTGTAAATGTAGATGGGCATAGATAAATGCACAATGCAAATAGGAAGGGAATAGGAAAATAGGATCTAGGCTAAAATGGCCACGCATGTAAAAAAAAGTGATGGGTGGCCAAAGGGGATTAGGGTTTTGTATAAAAGGTAAAAAGTGAATGAAGAAGCTCATTCTTGTGTGTTGCCAAAACTAGCTCTCCTCCTCCTCCTCCTCCTCTTCTTCTTCTTCTTCTTCTTGCTTGCTTGAGCTTGTGCTTGAGAGAGGGAGTGAGTGTAGAGGGTGAGGGACTATGGTGGAGAAGCTCTCCATCTTCTCCTCTCTTTTTCTTCTCTTCTCTTCTCTTGTATTGTCTCGTGCGCATCATGGAACATGGAGCATGGAGCTTGAGAATCGAGCTTGCTTGATCTTGCACCTTGGATCATGGAGCTATTGGAATGCTTGAGGGAGGAGGAAACTTGATCGAGCATGGAGGTAAGCTCACTACACTCATAGGTGTGAGGGTGTGTATGGCTATGTGAGAGGTAGCCACCATTACACTTGGCTTGAAATGCTTGAAATAATAAGCGGTCCATGGGTCTTGGCGGTCGATCAAGAAGCTCCCACAGAAGACAAGACTTGTTGTAGATCTCCTAAAATCTACATTCCCTATATCAAATCAACATCTACATATCCAAGGATAGATGCATCCTTTCTTTCAAAGCATATGCACATAGATCCAGTGTTGTTCAAGTATCTCATGATAATCTTCACTAAACAATGCTATAGGATACATCAAGCTATAAATATAAATGCATAAGAAATCTTGGCCATTTTAGCCTTCTATTCATATGACTTAAAGGCTATCCTCTTGTCTAAGTTTCAAATATGGAGGCAATGGACATTGATAGCCTTCCTGCTCTCCATATTGAAATGCTTAAACTTCATTGAGATAAATAGAGAATTTTCTTATCTCTATCCCACATAAGGTGCTTGCCAAGCATGTGGCTAGCATTTTCCAAGTCCTTCATGTCAAAGGTTTCATATAATATTTTCTTCAATGCATCCACATCCATGAATGACTTCCAAGAGTTATTATATCATCCATATGAAGGATCAATATCATAAGGCTACTATCGATAGCCTTTGATGTATCACTATTTCTTGTTTTCCACAACAAAACCATCTAGCTATTTCATATAATTATTCTCATACAAATCTCCATGCAAGAAAGTTATCTTCTCAACAAAGTCCATGCAAGAAAGTTGTCTCTACATCCATTTGAACAAGGTCCATGTATTCTTTGGAAATCATTTTGCAAATACCATATGAAAAGTAGTAATCTTGGATGTTAGTAAGAATATCTCATCAAAGTCGATTTCTTTTCTTGCTTAAATCCCTTGGCTACCAATATTTCCTTGTGCTTAGGCAAGCATCAGATGGAGATACTTTTAGCTTGTTGACCCACTTGCATGCAATGCATGATTGCTCTTAGGCAAAGGAACCAACTCCAAAGTAGCATTTTTCACCAAAGAACCCATCTCTAATTACATGGCCTTCATCCACTTACAATTTTCATCCCTAGCCATAGCATTACCATATCATGAAGATTCACTACAATTTGTAATCGTGATATAGTCAACAAATGATGTGTATCTCTCTGGAAATATAGAAGCTCTCATAGTGTCTCAAAATTGGCTCAACCTGAGCCCTTGGCTATCCTAATTGTCTATCAATCTCATTGTGAGAGTGGCCACCTACTATGGTGCTCCCACATAAATATTAGCTAGTTGTCCAAGCTAGGCATCATGTGGAATAGGTCATATTTTCAGCTCATCTAATGCATGTTCATCCTCTTGAAACACTACACTACATATCTCAACCATCCTAATGGGCTACTTATGCATTTTTCCTTGTAAAAAATGAAGTCATGGCTATCGCTATGTATTGTCTTTTTAGATTCATTATTGCAAAGATGA
Source organism: Lygodium microphyllum (assembly GCF_053477565.2). Lineage (NCBI taxonomy): Eukaryota > Viridiplantae > Streptophyta > Polypodiopsida > Schizaeales > Lygodiaceae > Lygodium > Lygodium microphyllum. Next base: position 62,337,375 of record NC_141160.1, read on the forward strand.
TAACCCATCTCACCTAAATCATTTTATCCAAGAAAGATGCACTTTTTGGATTTAGAATCTGATGCCAGGAGGCATATTCCACGGTGGATTCCGTGAGGTTTTACGGTGGATTCCGTAAACTAAGATGACCGGGGCTCATACACAAAGAGGATTCTTTGTGCGAGAAGTTGATGGGGACGCCTGTCCTTTTCGGGCGTTTCATTAATTTAGTGTGTACATGGGTGATTCCATAGCGGGTGATTCCGCAAAATGCATATTAAATTAATAAACGTTTATGAGTTTAGAGTGCGCACTCGTAATAAATTAAGGTTAGGATTTATTTCTAACCAGTTGATTTATTTATGTAGCTGAAGACTGCTAGGTATTCACTTTTGTCGGTTTAGTTGTGTTATTTTACTAACGATTGTGAATGCTTCAGTTGATGTGTAGAGATAGCAACAGTGGCGGAGGAAAGCATTGGAGTCTAGCAGGTTTTCGACTCTTGGACTAGATTTTGATAGGCGCCACGCCTATATTTTGTTATGTCTATAGAGACATCGATTATTTATTATTATTTTGTATGCGCTTATGCGCCTGGATATGTTATTTCTATTTGGACATTGAGATTGGGCGTGCCAGACACTATGGGCACCGTCCATTAGCTTTATTTGCAGCAAGGAAACTATGCATCATCTTCACGACAGAATGAAGACAAAAATGAACGTTTGTTCGTTATGCAGCATATGCTGAATGCTATTAGAGGAAAGGGAACACATGAAGATGTTTGGTATGTTGATTCAGGTGCATCCAATCATATGACCAGCCATGCAGAATGGTTTGGAGAGATGCAGGATTTGCAGAATGCAGGTTATGTGCAGACGGGTGATGACTCATGCCACCCAATTTCACACATTGGAAAAGTTCCCTTGTCCTTGCATGATGGTAAGACAAAGAGTCTTTCAGATGTATTACATGTGCCATCTATTACAAAGAACTTGGTGTAAGTCGGTCAAATGGTAGAGCAAGGGCTGCAAGTCAGATTTAATGCAAAGGGCTGCTTTGTAGAAGACTTCAATGACAAGTGCAGGTTGGTAGCAAAGGGAAGTAGAGTTGGACGTATGTTCACTCTAGATGCTGGAATTCCTACTATAAATGCGGCTATGTATGCCAAAGGAAAAGATGTTGTTGCAGACATTGAAATTTGGCACAAACGCATTGGACATGCAAATGTACAAAGGCTGAAATTAATGCAGTCCAAAGGGTTGGTTACAGGTTTGCCTACATTTAAAGTTGCAGAATTTCAGAAGGTATGTGAAGCATGTCAGTTTGGTAAGCAGGCAAGACAACCCTTTTCACATGACAGAGATGTAAGCAGAAATATCCTTGATGTTGTGCATACAGAAATTTGGGGGCCTACACAAAATGTATCTCTTGGAGGTAGTTCATACTTTGTCACGTTCATTGATGATTGTTCTAGAAAGCTGTGGGTATATTTTATGAAGGAAAAGAGTGAAGCGTTTGAGCACTTTAGAACTTTCAAGGCTGCAGTTGAAAGAGAAACAGGCTTGAAAGTAAAGTGCCTGAGGTCAGATGGAGGGGGAGAGTACCTCTCAAATGAGTTCAGTGATTTTCTGAGGTCTCATGGGATAAAGAGACAGTTCACATGCAGGTATACCCCACAGCAAAATGGGGTTGCAGAAAGGAAAAACAGGCATATTGCAGAAGTTGCACGCGCCTTGATGGCTGAAAAGAATATGCCTAAGCATTTTTGGTCTGAGGCTGTTCATACTGCTGTTTATATTATGAACAGAACTCCCACAGCTGCAGTTCATGGTATGACCCCCGAAGAATGTTTTACAGGTAAGAAGCCTGATGTTTCACACTTGAAAGTATTTGGCTGCATTGCGTATGTTCATGTGCCAGATGAGTTGCGGAAGAAACTGGATCCAAAGGCTGAAAAGTGTGTCTTTATTGGATATTCTTTAGAGCAGAAAGGGTATCGCTGTTACAACCCTGTCACATGTAAGTTCAGAGTGAGCAGGGATGTCATCTTTGATGAAATGAGCAGTTGGTATGCATCTAGTGGTGATGCATTGGATGTTGATGATGATCATGACACTCATCTGCAGGCTGAAAGGCAAGAATTATGGACTCTTAGTGGACCAGAGACATCATCTGGTAGTCCTTGGTCTGGGAGACTAAGGAGTACCTCTACATCTTCGAGTGCATCTAGTAGCACTATAGGTAAAGACAAAGGAAAGAATAAAGTGTCAGAAGGCATTGATGCAGTTCTTGATGGAGACTCCAGTGGCTCAGAGAGCTTGGATGATGAGCTTGGCATTCCTTCAGTGAGGACTCCAGGTGTGCAGAGAGCACGTGTTAATGCAAAGACTCCATTGAGTGATCCAGTGGTACGCAAGTCTAGCAGGGTGAGATACCCTATTAAAAGATTTGGTTTTGAGGGTTATGCAGCTCACCATTATGCTTATATGGTGAAACTAGTTGAGGATGTTGAGCCCACATGTTTTGAGGAGGCTGTTGGTCATGCTCATTGGGATGCAGCAATGGATGAGGAGATGGCTGCATTAGTGGCCAATAAGACTTGGGATCTAGTATCATTGCCGAAGGGAAAGAAAGCTATTGGATGTAGGTGGGTTTATAAGATTAAGCACAATGCAGATGGTTCTATTAGCAGGTACAAAGCTAGGCTGGTTGCAAAAGGCTATGCCCAGACATATGGCATAGATTATGATGAAACCTTCAGTCCAGTTGCTAGGATGGCAACTGTCAGATGTGTGATTGCTTTGGCAGCAGCCAAAGGTTGGAGGTTGCAGCAAATGGATGTAAAGAATGCCTTCTTGCATGGTGATTTGCAGGAAGAAGTGTATATGGATCAGCCAGCAGGTTATGAAGATTTAGAGCATCCCACGTATGTGTGCAGGTTGAAGAAGGCACTCTATGGGCTCAAGCAAGCACCTAGAGCATGGTCTGACAAGATTAGAGAGTATCTTGTCAATATTGGCTTTTATGTTTCTGATGCTGATCACTCACTTTATGTGAGAAAGGGAGATGCAAGTTTGGTCATCATAGTCATCTATGTGGATGACTTGATTATTACAGGTGATAGTGATAGTGGGATTGCTGAAGTCAAGGGCTCTTTGAAGATGAAGTTTGAGATGAAGGATTTAGGTGAACTAAGGTACTTCCTTGGCATTGAGGTGATCAGATGTGATGATGGTATATGGCTGTTCCAAAGACAGTATGGCTTGGATATGTTGTCCAAGTATGGTATGACTGCATGCAAACCACTTTCAGTCCCGTTGGAGCAAAATGTAAAGCTGAGTGCTGATGTTGGGGATGAGATAGAAGACCCTACTATGTTCAGGAGGATAGTGGGGAGTTTGATCTACATGACCATTACAAGGCCAGACTTGAGCTACGCTGTTGGTCTTGTGAGTCAGTTTATGCAAGTACCTAGAAAGCCACATTTGGATGCAGTCAGACGCATATTGAGATATGTGAAGTCCACATTACATTATGGACTTTTCTATGAGGCAGGTACAGATGTACAGGTGTTTGGATACACAGATGCAGATTGGGCTGGTAGTATGTCTGATAGAAGATCTACCAACGGATACATGTTCTCTCTTGGTAGTGCAGCAGTTGCATGGAGCAGCAAAAAGCAATCTATAGTTGCTTTGTCGAGTACAGAGGCTGAGTATAGAGGTGCTGCTGTTGCAGCATGTGAGGTAGTATGGCTGCAAAAGCTATTGGCTGATTTGGATGTCCAGGTGGAAGGTCCAGTTGTCATTTATTGTGACAACATGAGCAGTATACAGTTGGCTAGGAACCCTGTGTTCCATGCCAGGACAAAACATATTGAGGTACACTACCACTTCGTGAGAGAGAAGGTACTAGCAGGTGAGATTGACTTGGTGTATGTCAGCACACAGGATCAGATAGCTGACATCTTCACGAAGGCATTGGGTACAGAGAAGCTTCAAAAGTTTCGAAGCTTACTTGGAGTTGCAGAGATGCAGTTGAGCTTGAGGGGGAGTGTTGAGATGACAAGCTCAACACATGCGGACATTGATGATTGACCGCCTGGTTAGATGGGTCCACACGTCTATACTTAGCACGTCGGTGGTCATTATGCACCTCACATGGCCATTGACTCATTACGTATTATATTTAGGTTGTTACACCTATTTACAGCTGGCATAGTTATAGCGCCAGTCGACTAGTGTAGTCGGTTATGCATTGTTTGACTTAGTAGGCCACTTTCCTTTTATGTTGTATCTTATCTATACTTTGTGTACATTGTAAAGAGTGTGGAAGAAGAAGAAGAAATCAGCAAGAAAACGTTTTGGCCTCCATCTCTCTTCTTGTCTCTTGAGTGAGCTTCTCCTTGTGCATTCTGTGTGTGTTCGGCGCAGCATCTTGAGCAACCCCCTCCACCACGCGATTCTTGACAAAAACTCTGAACTGGAAAGTTGTTCGCAGCAAGCTGTTCTACCTATCTACAAGTTCGTTGAAGTACTTTCAGCAAACGGAGACAGAAATATTGCAGAATTTCTGAAAATTGAAGAAGAAAATACCCAAAAATACATAGCCTTGTAACCCCAAATTTGAGCTACGCTCATCCCGCTAACTGATTTTGAGTGAGAAAGGTTTGTTGAGTTTTACAGGATGACTACCCCACATATGGATGATCCTATGGCTGAAGACGACCTACCCGAGCCTACTATGGAGCAAAAGCTGGATCTTATCATGCTGCAATTGGAAGAAGAGCGAAGAGCTAGGCAAGCCTTGCAAGCGCAATTGACAAAGCTACAAGGAGCGTCAACTGATAAAGAAGAACCGCAAGCTGAAGATTTGATTCGCCGTACCATCGACGCCACTCTTGAAGCACAAACCATCCGCAAGGAATCCAAGATAAGTAAACGAAGTTTCAAGTTTCGCACTTTCAATGGCATAAGAGAAGGAAAGACTGTTTTATCATTCATTAGCCAGTTTGATGACTATTTCCACGAGGAAACTTATCCCGAGAAAGATAAAATCAAGTGTGTTACTAATCATCTGATAGACAGAGCATCACTCTGGTGGACTGTAGTCCGCAAGAGCATAGAATGTCCTGCTACATGGGAAGATTTCAAGAAGAAGTTCATGCAAAATTTCCTACCACCGCAATTTCATGAGAAGGCTATCAAGCAATGGGATTTACTTCAACAGCGCGATCGTGAGCCTATTCCACAGTATACAGAGCGTTTTTGGAATGCACTCTTACAGCTACGCATGCTTGAAGACGTACCAGAGACGACACATAAGCGGAAGTATATGTCTGGACTTCTTGGACACTACTACGCTGAAGTGAATATGTTCAAGCCTGCTACCCTTGAAGACGCCATCTCCTTAGCTCATGACACTGAAGATAAGTTACGCGGAAGAGATTGACGACCACAGCCATTCCAAGCAAACGGTAATTATGGATCTAAACAATTTAATTCCAATTTCAGAAGGTTTAATCCAGGTCGTTTCTCATCACCATCTTTCCGCAAGAATTGGCCTAAACCACCTGCATTACCATCCACTGTCAATCCAAATTCTAAACCTATTCCACAAGCAAATCCAAATATACCCAGACTCCCAGCCATTGCAAATAATGTGACCAAAGCCAAGCCCATCGTATGCTACAAGTGTCACCAGCCAGGGCATCTCGCAGCAAATTGTCATTCAAAGAAGCCATCAGCACATATCAACTACCTTGGAGCTATGGACGAAGACGAGCATGAGGATATGCCAGATTTCACTGAAGAAGAAGATGATCCTACTACTACTTCCGACACTCTACCAGGTATGCCTACTTCACATTCATTGTTGACTATGAAATGTATGGTACATGGAAAAGAAAGAATTATATTGCATGATGACGGTAGTACCCATGACTTTATTTCAGTAAAATTGGTAAAGGAATTGAAATTGCATACAGTACCTACGCACTATCGCATAAAAGCTGCATTTTTAGGCACTAGGTACAATGACACACAAGAAGTTCAAGATTTAGAAATTCAAATTGGTCCATATATTGAAAGAAGAAATTTCTTAGTTGTCCCATTACAGTCTAGCGACATTATTCTAGGAATGCTATGGAGACATCAACATAATCCCAATATAGATTATTCCACACACACAATGAATATTAATTTTCAAGGAAAATCTATTACATTATTTGGTATGCATGCATCTCATATTTTTCCACTGCTTTCGCATACTCAAGCAAAACGTGCACTACGCAAGAATACTAAATCATATCTCATTTGGGTGAATGAATTGCACGCAAAAGAAACTCATATGCACCCTCGGCATAAGGAATTTCTCGCATATTTTAAGGACTGTTTTGCAGAAGACCTACCACCAGGTTTACCTTCATCACGTCAAGAAGACCATAAGATTGATCTAATACCTGGCACACAACCACCTTGCAAAGCACCGTATAGGCACAATCAAATAGAGCAAAAAGAAATCCAGAGTCAAGTTGAAGAATTACTAAATAGAGGCTTAATTCGACCTAGCAGTTCTCCATTCGGTGCACCTGTGCTCTTAGTCAAGAAAAAAAATAATACTTATCGGATGTGTATTGACTACCGAGCATTAAACAAGATCACTGTAAAGAATAGGTATCCTATACCTAGAGTTGATGACCTTATGGACAAACTGCAAGGATCTTCTATATTTAGTAAAATTGACCTTAAGTCTGGATATCATCAGGTGAGGTTAGATAGATCCGACATATTTAAGACTGCATTCAGGACACAGTTTGGCCATTATGAATTCTTAGTCATGCCATTCGGATTAACTAATGCACCTGCTACTTTCAGTAGAATGATGAATCGTATTTTTCTAAAATATCAATATTGTGTGATTGTTTTCTTTGATGATATTTTAGTATTCAGTCAAAGTGAAAAAGAGCATTATGAGCATTTATCATTAGTTTTTCAATTACTGAAAGAAAATCAATTGTTTGCAAATCCTGACAAGAGTGAATTCTTTAAGACAGAAATAGAATATCTAGGTCATATTGTATCAAAAGAAGGAATAAAAGTTGATCCTAAGAAAATTGATGCAATATTGCATTGGCCTGTTCCTAAAAATGTACATGAATTACGCTCATTCCTTGGTCTTGCTAGTTTCTATAGGAAGTTTGTACGTAATTTCTCATTACTTGCTTTACCATTGACCAAACTTCTTAAGAAAGGCATTGTTTATCAATGGACTGAAAACCAGCAGAAATCCTTTGACTTACTCAAACGTGCATTAACTAATGCCCCTGTTCTACAATTGCCTGACTTTAACAGACCATTCTTTCTAGTTGTGACCGATGCTAGCGGATCAGGAATAGGAGCCGTATTAATGCAAGACAACCATCCAATAGCATATTCTAGTTCTAAGCTGAAACCCTCTGAGCTTAAATATTCCACTTATGACAAGGAACTCTTAGCAGTTGTACAAGCATTAAAACAATGGAAGCATTATTTAATGGGTTCAGAATTCATGATAAAGACTGACCAGCAAAGCATTAGACATCTACTTAGCCAACCCCAAATTTCTGACCGTCATATCAAATGGGCTTCATTCATTCAAAGTTTCCATCCTATCATTCAATACCAACCTGGAAAAGAAAATGTAGTTGCTGATGCATTGAGTAGAAGACCTGCAATTCATAATATTTCTATCATATCTTTTGATTCTTTGATTGCCATGAAAGACACATATCACCAGGATATTACTTTTCATTCTGATTGGCAAAAATTAGTTCAAAATAATTTCATTCCTGTTGATTCATTGTCATATAATGATGGATTCATGTTCTTTGAAAAGAGACTGTGTGTTACTATTCCATTCCGATCTTTTGTTTTGAATGAAATTCATTGTCCCCCATATCAAGGTCATAGAGGTATCATTTCTACATTACGCATGTTAACTGAAGATTTTTATTGGCCGCATATGGATGCAGATGTATCTAATTTCGTTTCTGAATGTTTGATTTGTCAAAGAATAAAGAGACATCATGGTAAACAGTATGGATTATTAATGCCTTTATCTATTCCATCTAAACCTTGGGAACATATATCTATGGATTTCATTACTGGTTTACCAAATACTAAATCTAACCATGACATGATTTGGACAATTGTAGATAGATTTAGTAAGCAAGCATATTTTATTGCATGTAAGAAAACTTTAACAGCATCACAAGCAGCACAGTTATTTTTGAAAACTATTTTTACTAACCATGGATTGCCGAAAGTGATTATTTCAGATAGAGATTCTAGATTTTTAATAATTTTTGGATTACACTGTTTGCAAATCTAGGCACAAAGATTGATTTCTCATCTGCATTTCATCCAGAAACAAATGGGCAAACAGAAGCCACAAATAGTACCATTCTAGATCTTTTACGTGCATACACTATCTCTAAACCTCAGACATGGGACACTCACTTGCATTTATTACAGTTTGCATACAACAATACACCGCACACATCTACAAAGAAAGCACCTTTTGAAGTTATTTATGGATATAGATTATCTACCCCTGTTGCATCTTTGTCTAATAGAATACAAAGTGCCGATGATATTGCTGTTATGCATAACACTATTTTTGATGAGGTAAAGGATATGATTGCTAAAGCCCAACAATCATATACCAAACAAGCCAACAAGAAAAGACAAGCCATGAATTTCAAAGTTGATGATCATGTTTGGCTTAGAATAGAAAAGCGTAGACTGCAAAGTGTAGATAGACATCCAGTTGTCAAATTAGCTCCTAGATTCTACGGACCATTTAGAATCATTCATAAGATTAATGACAATGCATTCAAGTTAGAACTGCCATCTCATTGGAAAATTCATAATACATTTCATATTAGTTTATTGAGACCATTTCGAGGCCAATGACCTATCCACCCTGTTTATGAAAACCCACCTTTACTAGAAGAAGAGACTGAAATACTTGAACCAGAAGCCATCATAGACACTGACTACATGACCACTAGAACTGGCCGAAGGTATTCTAGATATCTAGTGAAATTTAAGAACCATCCTGTAGAAGAAGCACAATGGATGCACGCTAGAGACTTAAATGCTTTCCCCACTCTGTTAGCTCCACATTGAGCTAATAGCAATTGAGGTCAATTGCTATCCCACCCCGGGGGTATGATGCCAGGAGGCATATTCCACGGTGGATTCCGTGAGGTTTTACGGTGGATTCCGTAAACTTAGATGACCGGGGCTCATACACAAAGAGGATTCTTTGTGCGAGAAGTTGATGGGGACGCCTGTCCTTTTCGGGCGTTTCATTAATTTAGTGTGTACATGGGTGATTCCATAGCGGGTGATTCCGCAAAATGCATATTAAATTAATAAACGTTTATGAGTTTAGAGTGCGCACTCGTAATAAATTAAGGTTAGGATTTATTTCTAACCAGTTGATTTATTTATGTAGCTGAAGACTGCTAGGTATTCACTTTTGTCGGTTTAATTGTGTTATTTTACTAACGATTGTGAATGCTTCAGTTGATGTGTAGAGATAGCAACAGTGGCGGAGGAAAGCATTGGAGTCTAGCGGGTTTTCGACTCTTGGACTAGATTTTGATAGGCGCCACGCCTATATTTTGTTATGTCTATAGAGACATCGATTATTTATTATTATTTTGTATGCGCTTATGCGCCTGGATATGTTATTTCTATTTGGACATTGAGATTGGGCGTGCCAGACACTATGGGCACCGTCCATTAGCTTTATTTTCTTATTTTTGGTAGAAAGCAAACTCAAAAGCTAAAAGCTTGTCATATTTTTGTAATTGGGCTATTATTGGGCATGAAGATTGGAAATATACATTAAATACATGCTTTGTGAAGCGCTCACACAAGGCATGGGGGAGATTGAACCCAATTTGTCTCTTGCCTCTTGTCGTGCTTGCTTTTACATGGGTTTTTGTGCTAAAAAGTAGAGTACTTTGTTATTGGGGACCTTCCGGGATTCACCACGTGAGCTATCTGCGTCCGATCTGCGCACCAGAATCAAGCTTGTTTCACTTGTCTTGTGAAATATGCATGTATGCCTCATAGAGGAAAACAACTACAAGCACTCACAGAAGGTCTTTTGCCAAGCTACATCTCTTTTAGAATCTTTCCATCTTGCTAGGTTACTTATTTATTAAGAGATCAACTACCATAACAAGTTCAGCCCAAAAACCATATTTGAGACCGCCGACATTAGATAACATACTACATTAGAGAAAATATGGAACCAAAAAGGGCCTTTTAATTGGTGTTCACTAATAATGATAAGATTGGTAAATAGGCTAATAGGACACCATCATGTAAGGTCCAATGTAACATTTGACTTTCTACTAATTCGACCAAACCTCATATATCTCTAGCAAAAAGTAAAAAAGGAGCCTCTAAACTTATTCTCAGTGAGGCAATTCTACCAAAAAGTAAAAAAGGAGCCTCTAAACTTATTCTCAGTGAGGCAATTCTCTAGCAAAAAGTAAAAAAGGAGCCTCTAAACTTATTCTCAGTGAGGCAATTCTACCAAAAAGGCATGTCCTTGACCATGATTTTTTGGTCATCTTTTCTTTCTTTCAATAGCATGATGTGACTTTTTGAAAACTCAAGTCTTTAGAGTTGCATGAAAATGAAAACTTTGAAATCTCTTATCTTAATTACACAAAAAAACGTTTTTGTAGTTTGTACAATTTTTATATGCATTCGTCTTATAGCTCTCATTGTTTTGGCAGCTCAATTCCTTCAAACTTCTTTTTACATGTTATCTCTACTCTATTCTAACCTTGTTTCTCACTAATACCCTAGACTTTTTCCATGGCTTCTTTTAGATGAAAAGCAAAGAGCATGTTTTTACACCATGCACTTGAACTTGAACATAAATTAAAATTAACCACACGAAATCTTTGCTTACAAAAGAAAACTAAAACCCATTGGCTAAACCCTTAAGAAATGAAATAGAGAGATAAACAACAAAGAACTAATCTTAGAAAATTTGAAACCTAAACCAATTAGAGAAAACTTAGGACTTGAAAGGTGGAGCAAGAGTGAGAGCACAAGCAAAAGAAAGAGGAGGCAAGAGCTATGGAGGTTCAAGCAAGAGAACGAGTAACACAGTATGTGGGTACTGCAATAATCACAAGGTGTGACCTACCTTTCCATATTCTATTATCATAGAAAGAATAAAGAAGAAAGTGACAATGATGAGCAACCACCACCTGCAATGTATAGGTGTATAGACAATGTGTACAAAGTAAACGTAGGTGACTAGGCACATGCAACCTTTAACCCCCAATAACCTCCTGCTTAAAGGTGAATGTGCCTAAGCGAGGAGAGAATAAGAAAAAAGTACACCAGAATGAGGAATAGATGCCATCTCATTCTACACCCATTAACTTCCTAAGGAAGGTATAATGTACCATTGGCAAACTTTTAGTAGGATTCTCCTATGTAGTGATTTTGAAAAGCTCTATCTACTTATCCTCAATCACCTCTTTGATGAAGTGATAATGGACCTTGATGTACTTTTTCTCCTTGTGAAAGATCTGATTACATGCCAACTAGATGAAACTTATAGAGTCTGAATGAAATATAGGAATCATAGTCATATTAAGTTCTGTGACTAGATGGCCTAAACATAGGCCCTCTTGCAAGCCTCAATGGTGGGCTGCAATATACTTAGCCTTGGCAGTAGACAAGGCATGCATTTCTCAACCTTAGAAATCCAAGAAACAATACCTTTGATAAAAGTAAAGACATAGCAAGAAGTGGACTTCCTACTATTTGTATATCTTGCATAATCTGAGTTTGTGTAACCAAAGTTCCAATATCCTAGCTACCATAACAAATGCACATATCTATAATGCCCTTAAGATATCTCATGATGTGCTTTACAATGTCCCAATTTCACTAGCTAGGTATCACCATATAACAAGTCACAACTCCCATTACAAATGCTATGTCAGGTTTTGTGGCTATCATAGCATATATCAAGTTGTGCATTGTAGATACATACGGGAACTTGGCCATTTTAACCTTCTCATCATCTGACTAGGGACAATTTATCTTGTTGACCTACACATAAAAAGGTAATGGGGAGCCAATAGGCTTACCACCCTGCATATGAAATTGCTCAAAGACTTTATGAATATACTCCTTGATAAGTAGAGTGAGAGACATACCCCATGTCCTTCATCTCTCAAAGCTCTTCTTGAGCCGAGTCTTCAAAGTATTCGGATCAACACTCCCAATATTCAGCATATCATCAATATAACATCAAAATGATAAGGCTATAATCACAAGCCTTCTTTCTATAAAGGCATGGATCCATAGAACTACGAGAATAAATGCATACGAGCATCCAATTTGTGGTACCATTCCCTAGGTGCTTGCAATAGTTGAGATAGACTCATTCTTAACTTGCATACTAGTATTCCCTTTCCTTTTCCACAAAGCCCTTAATAGGATATTGCATATAAATCTCCTCATGCATGTGCCCATGTAAGAAAGTCATATTCACATCCATCTAATAAAGCTCCAAATCTAACTACGCAAAAACTAAGACTAAAATCAAGTGCAAGGTTGTCATCTTGACCGTAAGGGAGAATATCTCATTAAAGTCGACTCCTTTTTCTTATGTAAAATCCTTTACAACCAAACATGCCTTGTATATAGCTTAGGTTGACCAAGGGTGATCTTCAACTTATAACTTATAAATCCACTTGCATAATAATGTATGTTTAGTATCTAGCAAGAAAATCGAGTTCCATGTATGATTTTTTTGCTGTGAATCAAACTCAAACTACATGGATCTCTTCCAAGAGTGACTATCATCTCAATGCATAGGCTCCTCATAAGTAAGAGGCTCATAAGAATTTGTCACCAAAATATAATATATAGATGGCTCAAAATGATTAGGAGAATGTGAGACTCTAGTAGAGCATCTCAAAATCAGTTGTGAGCCTTGTACTACCTACTCTCTCTATATCTAACATGATGATCCTACACAATAGGAAGATCCTAGACCATTACATCATTAGTAAAGCTGTAGGCTATGCTAGCTATACTATAATAGGAGGTTTCTTCTAAAAGATCACCCTACATACCTCAACCACCTATTGGTCTCTTATGCCTCTTATCCTCATGAAACACAACATTGTGGCTATGGATAACCTTTCAAGCATGTGGATCCCAAAGAAAATATTCCATCTCACATGCATCACCATATCTAAGAAATATGCACTCAATGGTCTTTAGATTCAACTTGTTGCATTTATATTTAGGAATATGGTAGAAATTCTCATATCCAAAGATTTATAGGTGTGCATACAAGGGAAGTTTACTAAGCTATACCTCATTTGCAACTTTGCCACCAAGGTAGTGCATGGGGATCTATTAATCAAATGAATTGCACTCATAAAATTACCTTAGCCCAAAAATGTTGTGGTAAACTTATATGACTAAGGACTTTTTGCTAAATAGTCCTATTCATGCACTTTGCAATACAATTATGAGGTGGGATGTTTAATATCCCTCTTATCACAAAACTACTAAAATACCTTAGAGGCATATTCACTTACATTGTTAGATCATTGTCATTTTAGCCTATGCCTAGATTGGTTCTCAACCAGAGCAAGAAAGTGCCAAAATGTAGGCAAAACATCTGACTTTTACTTTATGGGATAGGACTACACCTTATGCAAATAATAATCAATGAATGTAACAAAATACTTTGCACCACCTAATGATTGATAAGGCATGGAATTGTTGAGATTCAAGCTCAGTATCTACATCGACCTAGTTGTACAACTATAGCTAGTTGTCTCAGTGTCTTGTGTGTCATAATAATGAGTCAATCAGACATAGTTGTTTTAGTCAATTAGTGACTTGTTACTTATATTGTTATATGTGACCTAGGTTATGTTCTTTATGAGAACGAATGAATGGAAGAAGAGAGAGGTCATTGCTCTTTGTTCAATGGCTCCTATCTTTGTATCTATCTTCCCCTCTCTTTAAACATGGTATCAAAGTTGGAGAGCTTGGCTATACAAGAGCTAGAATGAGAAGCTAAGTGGTCTCTAGAGTGTGAATAACTATTTAGAAGTGCTAGTAGCCATAGCTCAACTTCAAAGGTATGTATTTGAAGAATATTTTCTTCAAAGTTGATAGAGCCTATTGAGGCTTCAAGAGGTGGTCCATTGACATGTACTGGAGCAATGGGTTATACATTTTGTGATCGGCAGTCATAGTATTGCATTAGCATGGATCAATACTTGTTACGTCTATTTTTAAAAAAAATATTAATGTGCAACAAGTTATGTGTGGTTAATGCACTCCATATTAAGTAGCAATCTTGGCCATTATGTGGAGGTTCTTAGCACTATTGAGTGATCAAGATACATCAGCCCCAGTAGCAGCTCAAAAGCATATAGTTCAAACCAGTATGGACAAGGAGAAATTGCACCTGTTTTTCTTGTGCAAAGTGCTCAGATTTGGTACCTAGTTACCACGCTTAAACATTGCACCGATGCTTGGCATTGTTGGCAACATACTCATGCATGCAAATACCTTAAGATGGGCTTGAATATTAGTTACTGACTGAGTACATAGGCAAGGTGCTATCATACATATAGGGACAACATGTATTTCATGTGTTGAAGCTCACTGAAGCTCATGATAATGTCCATTGATGCCTAGACTGTTCTAAGATCCCATCTAAGGTGCTTTGAGCATTGAATGCTTAGCTCATAATTGATACATTACTGGTATAATAGGTTTATTGGTTCGTTTTAGGTTGTGTAAAGACATTTCTTCATATTTACTTAAGGTATAAACAATTAGTGATGCCAGTTTGAATATGTATAAAAAACCCTCGAATGTTTGGTAGGTATCTGAGATGCATTGAGGTGCTATTGGACAGAGAATACTTTGGTTACTACAAACTTTTTCACTGTTGGTTATAATAGGCTGCTTGCTTGTCATAAACTGTGAAATAATTTTAGTGTATATGTTAGCAGGAGTTTGATGCATCCTTTGATGCCTATATGAACATGTTTTGATGTTGGAATATTGTGGTGATGTTATGTGATATTTATGAGCTAATTTGAGCCTAGTTTATGCTCAATTGGAGTGCGTTCTCATAGTTGTAATATAGTCTATAGCCAATAGACATTTGTATAGGGTTCCCATAAAGCAATTTGCTACCAAGTGAGTACTTCAACTGGATGTATTGACTCTATAGATGTCATGTAAATATATAAGGATGTTTGTGGAATGTTTTGAGTTGCAAATCTGAACTACAACATATTATTTTTGGAGCTTGGCTAAATTACCATTGAATGTGGTAAATACACTTGGTTTATGCCTTGAGCAATCGATGATATTTGCAGCTACAACTTGTAGACAGTGATAAGGTTTTGAAGATTGTCTAAAGGCATTGTTGTTGCCTAACTAAAAAGATATTGCACTATCTTGAATTGCTAAGTATTGCATTATGGCTATGCAATAGGAACTAATAATATCACTTAGATTGTGGGGGAGAAGCTTGAAAACAAGAACTTTGCTCCATGGAAGTTCAGAATGCAAAACATCATGATTGGAAAAGGCTATTGGAACTTTGTATAGGAGATAAGGTGAAGTGAAAGTCTTAGAAAAGAATCAGACTATAGAGCAACTAAGAGCTCATAGGAAATGGTCAGAAAGAGCTATTAAACTTTTGCATTGGTTTTTGTTATGCATCTCAGATGCAATGATTATGTAGATTACTAGCTGTTAGACTCTAAAGGATGATTGGGACATTCTTATGAATAATTATGGTAATGTTACTCATGCATGGAAGATTCAGCTGAAACAACAATTCAATAATACAACAAGGAATGGTAGGAGAATTCATGGTTATACTACAGCGATTAAAACCATTGCAGATAAGCTTGCATTTATTGGTTCAAAAAGTTGAGGATGATGACCTTATTGCAGTCACCTTAAATGGCTTGGGAAAGAAATACAAAGCCTTTGACACATCAATCTTTGTAAGAATAGACCCCCCTCATTAGGATGAGTTACTTGCTTTCTTGATGCATGAGGAAGTCAAGCTTGGCTTAAATATATATTTGAGTACCTCTTAGAGAGTAGAGATATTGTATTTTACTCTAGTCAATGAGCTAGAGATGGTAGAGCTTGTGGAGCTTCTTGAGGCCATGGTGACACTCGGAATGCCTATGGATAGCAACAATAGATTACATTGTAGAATCAACATGCACATGTCCAAAGAGAGTCTGGATCCTTTAGAGGTAGAAGGAGATCACCTAGAGGCACATGTGGTTCTTAGTAGTCTCATGATTAGTCCGATAGAGACAAAGATTGTCATTATTGTAGAAAGTATGAACACACACATAGCAAAGGACTATCATAAAAAGTAGGGTGATGTGAAAGCAAAAGGTAGAAAACATGGTAACTATGCATCCTCCAATAATAATCATAATGATCTAACAAATAGGCTATTTGCTATGTAGTATGTATCAAAGGATATGCCTAAGTGAGGCAAGGCTAATGAAAGGTGATATATAGACTTAGGTGCATCAAATCACATGACTCCTCATGGTGAGTGATTTTATTGAATGCATGCTCTCATGGATATGTATGCACTGGTGATAATACACAGCGTGACATCAAGCATACAGTTGTTGTACCATTAGTCATGCATGATAGCAAGAAAAAGAGTCTCTATGATGTGTTGCATGTACCTTCTATCACTAAGAACTTACTGTCTGTTAGCAAAATCTACAAGTCAAATTACATAGAGATGATTGTTTTATTGAAGAGTATCAAATGGTTGCAAGCTAATTGCTGAAGGGGCAAAAGAGATGGCAGGATCCGTTCACTATGGATGCTTCTATTCCTGAGTTAAATGCAACCATGTTTGCTCATGATACTAGAGCAATTAGAGACGTGGAAATTTGGCATAAGTGCATTAGACATGTAAATATACAAAGGCTAAAAACCATGCAACATAAGGATATTGTACTTGACTTGCCAAAGTTCAAGTACATGGATTTAGGACATGTATGTTCTACTTGTCAATTTGGAAAGCAAGCGAGGTTTTTGTTTGTTAGACATGTTAGAAATAGTTCTAGACCTTTGTAGTTGGTGCATTTGGATGTATGGGCTCTTGTGCATAATGCATCCTTTAGTGATGCAATATATTATGCATCATTTATTGATGATTTTAGCATATATACATGGCTATATATTGTAAAGCACAAATATGAAGTGCTAGATGTTTTCAAGGATTTCAAAACACATGTTGAAAATGAATTTGGGTGTTACATCTCATGCTTGAGATTTGATGGAGGTGGTGAGCATGTTTCTTAGGAATTTGACAAGTACTTGGCTAAGTATGGCATTAAAAAGGTAGCTTACATGTAGTTATACAGCATAGCAAAATGGTGTGACGGGGGAGAGAGGAAGAATCGAGTGCTTATGGAAGTTGTGAGAGCCATGCTTAATGAGAAGAATCTACCAAACTACTATTGGGCTGAAGCAGTTGTAACTACAGTTTATGTCTTGAACAGAACACCTACAACTAGCATTCATGATCTTACATCATATGAGAAATGGTATGGATACAAACCAAAGATTAGCTACCTTAAAGTCTTTGGATGTATTGCTTATGTATATGTGCCTAATGAGAAGAGGAAGAAGTTAGATTTGAAGATTGCTAAGTTTGTCTTTATTGGCTATGCACAAGACAGGAAAGTCTATAAGTGCTACAATCCATCTATTCATGAGACATTGATTAGCATAGAAGTAGTATTTGATGAGTTGGCTTCATGGTATGGTGGTTAGAATGTAATGGTTTCTAATGAACCAGCAAGTCATAATCATGCTAAAAATTATCATTCTGCTAGTACTACACTGAGTGGATCTACAAGTGATGTGTCCCCTACTATCACAGGATGCTTATGTAGTTATGGTTCTGTATCCATTGACACAGATATGTTAGTGAAGGAGAGATTAGATAAAGGCAAAGAGAAGATGTTTGATGATGTTATTGGGCCTCTAACCTCTAGATATGAATCACTTGGTGAATTTGGCATACTATCTGTTACTATGCCTAGAGTTAGGCAAAGCAAATATGTGCCACCTCATGAGAGGGAATCGCATAGTGCAATGTAGTTAAGAAAGTTAGAGAGGGTTAGAAAGCCCATTGATAGTCTAACTTGTAGTGGATATTCAGCCAAACATTTTGCCTATATAACTAAAGTGATGGGTCGTAGAGAGCCTTCAAAGTTCACATCGAGGTAGTTGGAGATAAAAATTGGTGTGTTGCCATGGATGAGGAACACACAGCATTGGCTAAAAATCACATGTGACGTTCCTCTTGAGTTGCTTTCTTATTAGCACGTTCTAAGTAGTCCATCAAGAGATATCCTAGGCAACATCATCTAAGACTCCATGGAATACCTTAGAGTTTGCTATTGAGGCTCACTTGAGCCTACCTCACAGACTCTTTTTAGATCGTTCCCACGAGGATCAACCTGAGTTCTAGGTTCCTAATATTGGTCAAGTCACTTATCGGTCAGGTAGCATCAGTATTTTGAGTTCCCATTTCTCACAGGATCACTCGAATTGAAGTGGACTTGCATTGCACTTGGTTCAAAGAGAATGGGAGATGAAGGGGAAAGCATCACATTGGCCTTTCTGTCTGTAAGGCAAAATTTCATTCCAGTCCCCTAAAACAATGCAAGTCACACTCTACCTAATATCTAGTTGGCCATTTTTTTGCCTATTTACTAACATAATTTTTTAGAAAAGCTCTCGACTAACTAAGACCACCCTGCCATAGGTCTGGATCCATTGGGGACCCATCCACCCGCTTCCCTCGTCGATAGAGTATTTTTAATTACCTAATTACCTATCTTGGGGAGGTCTAGTGTCATCATGGGACACTACCTCAGTCAGTGTTCTGTGCCCATCGAAACACTACCTCAATCGGTGGTCTATGCTTATGAACATTGCCTCAATCGATGATTTGTGTCCTATTATCCATTCTTTATCCTGATAATTTTAAGAAAAATAAGAATCTAATTTACAGTCACAAACAACTTACTTCAAGTGTATCATACACAATAGTCTTAATGATTTTTTTTCCAAGACAGAACCCTTTTTCTAGGGCGACAATATCAAGGCTATACTTAGCCCAAGTGGAAATATTTTCCAATAATCCTCTCAGATTACTCTTCCTCTTGGGATCTTGCCCAAGATAAATCTTAACAATGAGTTTATTTTTCAAAACTTCCCTCCTCCAGGGTTTGGGCAACCCATCAATCCTCCCAAGATTTCTAAAGGAATTCTATAAGCAAAAGCTTTCATAATGATCTTTTTAAACAAAATTTTGTTGGTTTTTGGTCTAGTGATAACTCATAGATTCAAAACCCTTGGATATTTTATTATGAAAAGTATTCTAATAATTCTATCTCAAGATTTTTCTAAGAGTTAACATCCATATCTATCAATTGGAGGTTCCATCAATTTAGTAAAAATTTGGATTTAAAATTTAATTACTTTATTTCTTATTGCAAAAATCATAGTCCTTGAATGTAATTCTTTGTAATTCCTACATGATGCAATAAAATCATAAATTCTTTTCATGTAGTGTAGTATTTTTCATGCAACCTATTCCTAATAAATCCCATGCAATCTAAATTAATTCTTTTGAATTGCAATTATCAAGGAAAAAATTCTCTTTAGTAAATTTTCTACGCGTGAGATTATATGAAATTTTTTCTTTCACTGCTATCATGGATGCAATTTTCCTTTATCATTTCATGAGATGATGATCTATTTGTCGTATTTAATATTTAAAATATCATCGAAATATGGTACCTAGGGATTCATGACGAGTGCTTGGTTATTATTGGTATTCGCAACTTCATTTGTAATTCTAGTACTTGCCATTCCATTTGTAGTGGCTGTACCCGCAACATTATTAGCAACTCCCACTCCTGCAGCTTCCACAACACTATTAATGACTTTCGTTCATGCAACTCTTGCAAATTTTCTCTTTGGGGCCATGGTCTTTGATCAAAGAATTGTAGAGAAGACTTTGGTAAATAGAGGATGACATGAGTTGTGTACTATTGGATAGCAATCTTGGTTACCATGTTAGGTCGAAGCACATAGAAGTTCATTATCACTTCATTAGGAAAATGGTACTTGTAGGACATATAGATCTGCTTCATGTGAAGAGACTTAAGGCCAAGTAGCTGACATCTTTATCAAATCACTTGGTAGAAATAAGTTTTTTCACTTCAGAGAGCTACTTGGAGTACAATAGTTGACTTGAGCTTGAGGGGAACTATTGAGATTCAAGCTCAGTATCTATACCAACCTAGTTGTATAGCTGTGGCAAGCTATCATCGCCTTATGTGTCGTAATAATGAGTCAGTCAAACTTAACTATTTTAGTCAGTTAGTAACTTGTTAGTTATACTATTATATGTGACTTAGGTTATGTACTTTGTGAGAATGAATGAATGAATGGAAGAAAAGAGAGTACACTACTCTCTGTTCAATGGCTCCTATCTTTGTTTGTCTCTTCCCCTCTCTTTAAATAGGGATTACAAACAACTGGGTGCACAAGAGATAAAGGCTCACTTATGCACCTAAAACCAAATTTTTATGTGAGTTAGGAGTGTGTATGCCATATAAATAATGATCACATGAATCAAAACATGAGTAATTAAGAGACAATAAATATTGCAAATGAGTCAACACTTCCATGCCTTTGAGGGACATATGCCCAATGGTGATACCAAAGTGATGCATGAGGAAGATCGATCATGGCCACTCAAAACATGATTGTAATCAGGTTTGACCATCACTACCACAGTGTAGAGTGTAGTCATACTTAGAATCGACATAGGTGGAGACCGACATCCTAATCTACAATCAACATCCGAGGTGCAAAAATGGACATAACCAAAACAATATAGAGACAGGAATGATATACTCAAACAAGAACTCCCAATATCATATTGATATTTGAATCCAATACAATAGTCTCAACAGAGATGACGATGACAATATTTGGATACACAAGGACAACACTAGAAAAATAATATAACTTAATAGACTCAAAGATAATAGTAATATAAAGGGAAAGGTAGTACTACTACCAATGATCATGATTTAGGAGATACATGGGGATCAACTCTACTATTGTCATAGCACTCAGCATGCCGGCTCAGGTTGAATGAATGATCCAATAGACAAATGACAACCCCACAAACAACCAAAAATACCCACCCTTTTCTTGGGTGGGCCTTTTCCTTCATAGCTTGCTACCAGTTGCAATATTCTCTTTGCCCACGTGCCTTGTTGATGGCCATAAATGTTGCTACACTTGTCTGCTCATCAATGCATCACTCATCGCCTTACTTTAAACGATGCTAACTGTCATCACCCTTAACATTGGTATGCATGGTGGACTCAGATACACAAAGTTATTCATTAATGTTGCCTTCATCCTCAGTGGTATGTGCATCATCTTACTAGATTTGGTCTTAGTGTGGATATGGGGCAATGGGCACCGGACCCAAAGGAGGGACACGAGGAAGTAAGTGGTGTGGTGGGTTGGGGGTTTTGTAGAGGCTAGAGGTAGGGTATTGCCAAATTGGGTGGTTGGGATTGCAAAACAGAGGGAGCATGTTATGCTTCATGTGGTACTATTGTAGCTAGAAATCCATATGGATCTAGAGGGGAGGTTGTGGCACATTGTGGAAGATTATCTTGGTAGCAAGCTTTTCCAAGTAGATTGTTTCTAGATGGATTTGCTGTTGGAGCTAGTCATGCTCAAATGTGATTGTGGCAAGGTGGGCCTGAATGCCATCCAGTTCTTATTTGTGCATGGATTTGATGCTCACAAGTGCATGGATATGATGCTGAAGTTTGAGGGATAGGAGGGCTTTGGACTTGGCAAAGTAGCCCCAAAGCAAGTTAGTGTTTGCCAACTTCATGATATCCTAATTGGAAGTAGAAGGGTCTTCAGAGAGTGGATCATTAGAGTTAGGATATGGGCATGGTTCTTTCTTAGCTTTGGCTCTCTGCTAGAGAGTTGCAACATTTTGGTGGGGGTATGGGTTTATTGAATCTTGATCGAGATGCGGAATGCCAATCTTCTTCATTTCTTAGGCCACTGTGTCCCACTGTTTCTTTTGAATGTGATGCATAGAATGTCAGATTTTGCCTTCCAGTCATGGTTCAGGTCCAACATTGCCTATTGCAAGACTTGAATTTGCTACTTTACCTCAAAATGTTGTTGCTCCAATAGCACTTCGTAGTGCTCCACCATCATCTGCCACTTCAAAGTTTTAGAGCTAGTGTCGATGGAGAAATAAAAAAAGTCTATAACCAGAGCCTTTGGTAACACATCCTCATCACTCATGGTGGTGACGGTGGTCCACAACAAGATGCTTCCCTTTTCCTTAAGGTGGGGATATGGGATGCTTTGTTGCTATCTTTTGATCCATGGATGGCCATTCTATGAGGATTTGGAGAGTGGTAAGACCGGTTCAGGGGATAGGGCCACAAGTTTGAATGTGGCAACATAGTTGGAAATAGAGTGTGGGTGAGACGGGGTGGAATCAATAGGGGTGCTTTTGCCTAGTTGTTGGTGGTGGATGTGTAGAGTAGCAATGGTTTGAGGTTGGGATAAAGGGGTGGACTTGGAATTTGTGTTTGGCTCATCCAATTTTTTGGGTAGGGGCAAGAGCTTGGCACAAGAGTCCTCATCATGGTAGCTTAGAGTTTTCACTTTAGCTTTTTCAAGTGGTTGAAGCAATCCTTCTCGTAACCCCACTAGAGTTCCTCAATGGTCTCTAGGTGGAGCAGTATCACACCATTCGGGTACTTTGCTCTTTGGCATGTGCATGAAGGAATACATTTTCCTTCTCTTGTGAGGAGGCACCATCTAGACCTGTGACTGTCATTGGAGCAATCATGGGGTGCTTGTTGTCTTAGGAGGGTTCTTTCTCTTGTTGGTGCTTTTGTCCCTAAGATTTGAGGAGGGAAAGTTTGGAGGAGAGACTAGTAACATAAGTGGACTTCTTGGGCAAGTTGGGGGTTGACTTTCCTAGGGTGGGCAGCTATGCACTAGAACCAACTTGGTAGTATCTTGATATGTTTGGTCCCATTTTTTGAGGACTTGGTCTTTAAAGCTCTACACCATTGGGTCGTCTTGATGAGGGTTAGGGCTAGGTTCTTTTGGGGTACTAGCCTCAAGTTGAGACCAAGTGATGCCCATCACAAAGGTATTTGTGAGGTAGGTGGTGGAAGCTATCGGGCTAGGTTGACAATAGTAGGTGGAGAAAAGAGCTGGTGACTATTGGATCTATGTCATTAGGGGAAAGAGTTGGTGGAAGATAGAGCTCGAAAAGAGCTAGCGACTATTGGATCCAAGTCAATCTAAGAGCAACCAGTGGGGGTGAAATGTCTAGAATCTGATAGTGAAGGCAGTAGGGAAATTCAGGTCAATTGGGAATGAACACTGGAAGCCATCAGCATGATAATGGTATAGTCGAAAACAATTGATAGGTTTTGGTAATATATTTTCTTGTAAATTAGTTAGGTAGAAAGAGTTAGTATCAGAATCATGGAACACCTATAAGGAACTGCTCCCTTGGAATTTTATCTTGCTTGGAAGCTTCCCCATCTGGGTCTTGAAGAGCATGATGAGTTGGCCTTTCTGGAAGAGTTGTTTCCTGGAAAGCCAATCCACTTAATGCTTTTGTTAGGCTTGGACTTAGGATAAGATGTAAGAACTATGGATCCAATCTTCTTCTAGTTATGCTAGGGCTTCCATTCAGAAGGAAAGAGATTCTTCTAGTATGAGCCATCATTGTACCACAATCCATAGACTGGATACTATATACTCTAGAGGTGTGATGGCTTCTAGGCCAAATGCTAATTTGGCCGATGGCTTCTAGGCCAAATGCTAATTTGTAAGGTGGTGTTTTGATAGTGGCCTTGAAGGAACTGTAGTAGGCCCATAATTTTACCGAATGTGTGGTATCCCAATCTTTTTGGTTTTGATCTACCAATTTGGCTAAAATTTTACAAAGCACTTTGCTTGTGGATTGTGCTAAGCCATTATCTTGTGAATAATAGGGTGATGACTTCTTGTGCACAATGAGAAAAAATAAAGTAAGTTCCTTGATGACCTTATTAACAAAATGCATACCTCAATCACTTACTAATTCAATGGGAGTACCATACTAGGTGAAGATACCTTTGAATAAGCATATGGTAATAGATTTGGCATTGTTGTCAGGAGATCCCATGCTTCCACCCATTTGATACACTAGTTAGTTGCCATCAAGATGTACTTATTTTTTTTGTATATTGTTGCCAATGAGTTGGGCCAACAAAGTTGAGACCCCATTTTTGAAAGGGCTCGGGTAGGATTGGCTAAAGTAGCAAGAGGTCTTTGGAATTGGGTTGATCCAACCTTTGGCAAGAATTACATTGTTGGACCCACTTACGCGCAACACCATGCATGGTTAGCTACCACAATCCATCTTGCTAGCTTTTCTTGATGGTCACATCAACAACAAAATGGCCATAAAAAATCCCTTCATGAGCTTCCTCTAGAATGGCAAACTACTCCATTGGTAAAACCACTCTATGTAGCACCTCAGATAGGGTGCAATGATATAATTGGTCCATGATGGCCTCAAAATTCCAACTCCAAAGCGCTAGGCATTTTTGCTTTTTCTTTTAGAGATGGACTGGAGGCACTCTAGTCTCCAAGTGTGATATTTTGATTTTTATTTTCAATCTTCTCAACTTCCCGTAATTAGATTTGGAGAGGTTTAGACCATTAAATAGAGGGAGTCTTGAATAAAATAATCCAAATTTCGTAACTCGACACCTTCCAAGACTGATAAAATCTACATACATCCTTCATGTAAATCACCATACGCATGGTAGTCATGGCCCATAAGTCAGAACTGACTAGGCACATTTAAAACTTGAGAGACTAAAGAAAGAAAGAAAGAAAAAAGCTTAAGCTTTAAAAAGAAAGCTTATGGAAAGGAGAAGTCGACGAACAAGTCGCCCCCCCTTGTCACGTGCCTGCCAACAATTCCCTGGCAGTACGTTTTAGTGGTTCATCGGGGAACTATCCCAGAAGGCTTCACTCGACACTTTGCAAGAATGCATGGGGTCTATCGTCTAGGTTTCCTAGAGTCCACCCTATAATGAAAGGTACCAGCCATCCTCGAGGATCAGACCTACAAGCTTGGGATCCTAGTTTGACAACTGAGGTCTCTATACATTAACTAGCTCCATCAAAGGTGTCCCACAAAGGCTTCTCGTTCGACTGGAGTGATCATAGTTATCCTTGGTTCATGGAGTGCAATGCTTTTTTCCAAGGAACTGTTAGGATTTAGGGAACCTTAACGGAGTTTTGGCACAGTCACCGCACCTTTCCCCTAATATAATTTTTGATCAAGGTTTTAAGACTTGACCCTAGGTAAGTCAATGCTCGGCTCTACCTAAATTTTCCTAATTAACGTTTTGTTCAATCTCTTAAGAGAAGCCCCAAGCTTATGGGGACCACCCATTTGTAGGGCATATCCGTTAGGGATCTTGCCCACCACTTCCCACAAATGGTTTTCTTTAGTTTTCTAATTACCTGTCACATTAATTTATGGCATATAAAAGCATCTTCATTAATTAACACGTTATCCTAGGTCCTTCGCGTAATTTTACGACGCAGCACAAAGACAGAGAAATCAATCTTTTGGCAAATCATATTTATTTATTATTTCGCAAAGTTATTTACAATGATTTTCCCCTTCTATCTACACAAGAGATAAACCTTCGTTCACTAAAAAATCCCTTGTGTCTGCGCATAAGAAAAGAAACCCTCCAAGATTTCCATCCCTTCACTAGTATCGAGGACTCCAGGATCCCATCCTGATTTGTGTGAGGGTCATCAGGTAGTTCCTAGGAGCGATTGAGAGATTTACAGTCAAAGACCCTTGGCACTCCCGCCTCCTCCTACCTGATGGATTCTTCGTCTCGAGTGACCTCCCACAGTCGAGGCTGGTCTAAAGCTCCTTGCGGCGGTACAAAACAATCCCCCTTGGAGCAGGATTCCGTGTCTAGCCATGGGGGAGGCATAGCATGATCTTTTCTCTTATTATCCTAATTATTTATTTACAATCAGATCTAACTATTGCAAGGATAATCAATCTTTCATGTGCAACCATCAATGCGTGCAAAAATAAAAAAGAAACAGTAGCAAGTGTTTTTAGCATAAGAAGCAGCCCCACCCAAATCTAGGGTTTCTCTTTTAAGGTCCCACCTTATTTTTAGGGTTTCGCTTCTTACTTCAACTCTTTTTTGGGATCTGCAAGTTATTTTGTGAATCTGATTAATTATGAGAAGTCTATTTATCCTTATGAAAAATTTGGCATTTCTGCCCTAAAAGATATATGGGCATTTATGCCTATGGTAGGCAATTCATGCATTGCCTTGCCCTAACCTGCGTTTAGCAGGATTTCAAATGCCTTTCCAAGTTTGTTTAGACTTTAGAACTTGTATTGACAAATTCTTATCAATGTCCAACAAGTCATACAAACTTCTGATATTTATTTAATTTCTTGATACTGATAGTTTCAGGGTTGTCAAGTATTTCATTATTGTTTTTGCTTCAACATTCTCGATATTGTAGGTGAGGTTTTCTCGTTGATTCATACGTGGGTCAACTCATGATATCGACACTCTCGTAATATAATCATTAATATTAACATTAGGTGTGTTTACAACAGGAAAATATTTTTTACTTTATTCTACTCATATTCTATGGTTTAATCGACGATGTCTGACTATTTGCCAAACTTTCAATGTTATCTAGATATTTTTTGAATTTTTTATTCAAGGCAATGCAAAAATCATAAGTGTAATTTTTCTTTCATCTTTTAGACATCATCTAGTTGGGAAAGAAAGTCAACAATTGAGCTCTTGGTTAATGTATTACTTTATACTCAGATTCTTAAAACAATAGAATCCACCTTGCTAATCTTCCCATCACATTGTGTAACTAGATAAACTAAGGTTGAGTGATCCACATGGAAAATAAAAGCATGCCCTAGCAAGTAATATCAAAATCCCTTTATGGAGTAAATCATGCCAAGGCACTCTCTTCAAATGATGGAGTAATTCTTCTTCGCGCATTGGATAATTGTCAACTTGCATAGATTGGGCAAAAACACCCATTGGAATCTTCTTGTATGAGAACACTGCCAAAATAAAAACATAAGGTGTTGAAATGCTAGGTCTACCTTCTCATTCCATTGAAAAATAGATTTTGCTATATGTGCCATCTGATTCAGGGAACAACTAAATGTAGCAAGATTTGAGGATTTGAACATAGTTAGAGTAAAAAAAAATTATATGAGATATTATATTAATATCACAAGTAAAAAGCAATAGACATTGAAGCCCTCAAGATCATCCCTTTCAAGAAGGGTAGATAGCTCTTTTCCAAAAGATGGTAGCTTCTCTGCTTTCTTTTCTTTTGCCTTCTTCCTTCTATACTTCCTCTATTTATCAGTTTGCTCTTCTATGGCCTTTTCCTCTTTCTCATGTAGTCTTGTGTCTTTTCCATGGGTGACATCTTCAACCTTAAGACTTGGATCAGCGTTCTTTTTTCTATGTGGAGGCACATTTAAAATATTGAAAGTCTTCTCATTAGTAGTAAGGGGGATTTTCTCAAGAACCTTTGAAAACTTGTATCTCAACCTCCTAAGAATTATCATGTCTTTGTCCATGCCACTAGATTTGTCCCAAGAATTCGAAGAATTGTGGATGGTGAATTTGGCATTGCATGATGGCTGTAACCTTCATGGGATCGACAATAATGCTATCTTTGGAAATAATATGGCCAAGTAAAACACCTCCTTGAACAGTAAATACACACTTTAAAGGATTCAAACTCAAACTTACATCTTAGGACATAACACGAGATGCATCAAGTGGCACATTACCGTCCCAAACACACTGAAGTCATCTAAAAAGACTCATAAAATTAATTAGATAGGGGCCAAATATCTCTTGCATGTCTCTTTGAAAAGCATTCTTTAGACTAAACCACATTACTGTACACACATAGACACCCATGCTATAACGAAAAAAAATTTGTACTAATCCTCTGGGGCAATGGTTGTAGCTCACTGAATGCATTTAGAAAAGAATACATCTCGTGACTAGCCACTTCATCTAGAATATTGTCTAGGTAGGGAATAGGGAATGTATTTGGAATGGTGGTAGCATTAAGCTTCCTATAGTCAACACAAATTCTCAGCTTGTTGTTCTTCTAGGGACAATGACAATTGTGAGATCCAATAAGCTCAATCTACTAGGGCCATGAAGCCAACTCACAGTAGTTGGTTCAATTCTTTCTTGACTTGTTTGGCTATGTGTGGATTCATCTGGTATCTTTGCATTTGGACTAGAATAGCATTTGACTTCAAGGAAATTTGGTGCTGGTAGAATCTTAGATTCAATCCTTTCATTTTTGAGTAATACCAAGTGAATACATCCCTAAATTCTTTCAGTAAACTAATCAGTTGCTCTCGAAATCCTAGCTCAAGGTGAGCAATGATTTTCATCAATTTTTGGACCAAGAAACAATGTAGCTCATTCATCCTCTTTTACTCTCATGACTTTCTACATCTGAGCTTCACACTCTTACTCTTGTCTTAATATTTTTGTTATTTCAGCTTTTGCAATGACTTCAATGTCTTCATTTTCTATTTCGAATTCTGGGTTCTAGATTCTGAAAATCTTCAGAGTATGGTCCTCCTCCTTCTTTGGGGGTTTATCTAGCAGACTTTATAGCTATTTTGAGTGCCCTTTGAGGGTTTCTTGCCCTTTTCCTTCTTCTTGCACTTACTATGATTTTTCTCCTCCTCATCCTCAAAGTCATCTTCCTCATTGCTAGTTTTTGCCTCTAGATTCGAATAAGAGTCCGAAACACTAGTGTCATCATCTTGGTTTTTTTGGGCCAACTTTGTGGATTTTTTTTTCTTTTTCAAAATTTCCTTTGGACAGGAATTTTTCCAATCTAAGAGCTTTCTTGTAAAAGGGATCTATACTATTGCTAAAAAAATCATCAAATGCAAAGCTTTTCAAATAACACCATATTAGAGAATTTGAGAATCTCCCAACTCCCACTTTCAAATAAGGGGTAAAGATTTGGCCATGTGCCTAAATATTAACCCATGCTTCAAAGTGGGACTTGGAAAGACAACTTATATAGTGATTAGGGTAGACTCCACTTTCAAGTAAGGGGAAAATATTTGATCATGTGGCCAAATATTAACTATATTGGGAATCCCCAAACTATATGAGAATTTCCAAATTTCCTAATATAGTGTTAAATTGGCTTATTGAAGCCTTATACATAAAAGGTGTTTAACATTTCATCCCTGGGTTGGGTGTTTGGGTCAATTCTACTTTTTAGGATTGTGAACTTGGTTGTGTAAGTGTGGACTAATTTATCTCCTTGCTTTAGGCTACGAAGCCTTCCAAGCTTCTATGCATCTATTTGGTCGGGTTGAAATCTAATTTAGAATGCAATCAATGCATCATTCCACGAGGGCCATCTTTGTTCTACCAATAGCCATATTGTGGTCTTTTTTCGCATTAAAGATTTGAATACGGTGACTTTATGAGGCTCATTGACATGATTAGGAAAGCTCACAGTGTAAGTGATATCAAACTGGTGGATGAACACATCTAGATCCTCATGAGAAGGTCCAGAGAACTTTGGGAATGGGATGTTGGTTTGGTGGGCCATTCTATTAGGGATTGAAAATTAGGAAGGGGGTATAGGTGGAATAATAATTTGGATGAGCATAAGTAAAGAAATGAGCCACTAGATTCAATGGAGTAGTAAGAGCAATTGGTGAGAGTGTGGATTCACTGCCATCCCTAGGAGTGGAACATGATTAGCACTTCTGTGGTTGAGAGGACTATTGCACTTGAGATGCATCATTATTGAGGATAGAAGGAGCCTCATGAGATGGTGCTCTTATCGGACTTGGACTGTTGTGCTTGGCTAAGAGCAAGAATGCATCGAGTGGACCTTGCAAACATGTATGCATTTAGCCTAGCATCATGCAAAGGAACAATGATCATAGTTGCCATGTGCAATTGGGTCCGAGAATCACCACCATAGTGTAAAGTGCAACTAGAACTGACATAAATAGATACTAACATCCTAATCTACAATCAATTTGGAGATAGACATAGCTTAAAAAATATAGAGACAAAGATTATATACTCAAACAAGAACTCCCAAGTGCATATTGATATCTGAATCCAATATAATAGTCTCAATAGAGATGGGGATGATAGTATTTGAATACATAGGGACAACACTAGAGGAATAGCATAACTTCATAGACTAAGAGATAACACTAATATAGAGGGAAAGATAGTACTATTGACAATGAGCATGACTCAGGATATACAAGGGGAATCAACTCTACTATTGTCATAGCACTCAGGATGCCAATAGGTCGAATGATCCAACATATGAATGATGACCCTATATACAACAAAAATACCCACCCCTTGCTTGGGTGGGCCTTTTCCTTTTATAGCTTGCTTCCAGCTGCAATATTATATTTGCCCACATGTCATGCCAATGGCCATAATAGTTGTTGCATCCATCTACTTATCAATGCATTGCTAGTCGCCTTGCCCTCTGAGCACATTCCAGAGCTTCAATGTCTGGTCATCATGTCTTCCTTTGTCACCAAAAATGGTGATCTTATACTCTCATTAAAACCAGTTTTTTGCACCCATTGTTTTACGTGCCTCCATAGAGGCCTAATGTCCCTACACTCCCAAAAAAAGATGCCTTACAGACTCCACTTCTCTACTGCAAAAAATGCAAAGGGGCGGCATAGGGAATAGTTTGCTAAGCCTCTCTCAAGTTGGTAGTCTATTCATAATCACTTTCCACAACATGAAGTTAATCTTCCTAGAGGGAATAGCTTTCCAAATCCTTCTGAATCTTTTCAGCCAGGTCTTATTCTTGGCACGAGGGTGCCACCTCTTCCAGTATTCTGTTGTTTTCATTAGAAAAACCTTCTCCTTCTTGAATATATCACTTGACTTCTTACACCTCCATAACAGCTTCCCAGTTGGAGCTACCATGTACCTACTTATATTATTTTCATTGATAATTCTAGAGAATGGCCAATCACTTTTAACTTTCTCAAGCATCATTTGCATGAACTCATCCTCTCTGCTAGTTAAACCATATTGCTCCTTGATGTTCTGAGTGGAGAAAAAGCTCATGGTAATCGGATCCTAGATGTCTTCACATTTACAAATCCCCTTACACCAACCAAGCATTTTGCAAGCCTGGGCTCATGTCTACTAGGTCTATCAGGTGGATCAAATGCTTCCTTGAAGTACCAAATCATTTGTTTTAGTGAATCATCTCCCCTTCTATCCTATCCTCCTTTCCACTTAGCATTATCCATGACTAATTGCCATGCCTGCACCATTCTCTCTGCTACCTGGGATTGGGGAATTCTAATTTTCTATCCTAAAAGAAAAGGGTCAGACCACGAGTAATTGGACACCCCTAGACTCTTCACTCCAACCTCCTTGAGCCAAGATTTTAGGAGAAGATTCCAAGGCTATACACCTTCCATCTTTTTAAGCATCCCAAAAGGAAGAGTAGAGGCTTTGGTGGCAAGCTTAGGGATACCTAAGCCACCTTTCCCTAGCTATAATCTGAAGCCATGGTATTGCCCTCCAACCCATTTGTCTTGGGACCTTATTCCACAACATGCAAGCAAATAGGTTTTCTAGTTTAGTCCAAGTTTATTTGCTAAAATTGAAAACCATCGCCAAGAATGTAGTAGTAGAAGCAAGCATAACTTTGATCACCACCAATTTGCTCATGAAGGAGAGCAATCTATTACTCTACATCTCAATCTTACTCTTGACCTTTAGCATCATACAGTCGGTTCTTTGTTTCATGACACCCACCCCAACTCCTAGAGGACATCCCAAATATCTGAAGAGTTGTCCATGATTCATGATCCTGAAACCAAGATATAAGATCCATTCAAGCAGTTCCTCATAGCCCAGGAACACCAACTTAGTCTTGAAGGGACTAATGAGAGAACCTGAAAGCTCAGAAAACCTATTGTAAACATTAAGGAGCTCCTGAACAAATTTCTTTTCTGCCCTAACCAGATTTGAATCATCATCTGCAAAAAATTGGGCAACAAAGGGATTGCCACCTCGCATTTGGAAGACCCTTGATGGTACCTTGCCTCAGCTTCAGGTCCATATTCTTGAGAATTGGATCAGTTATGATGGCAAACAATAGGGGGGCCAAAGGGCATCCCTGTCTCACTAATCTTCTGATCTCAAAAGGTCTTGAGCACATACCATTTACATGTAGCAAAGTAGTGGCATTTGTAAACATTGCCTTGACCATTCTCAGAAATCCTGGACTAGACCCCATTGATCTCATGACCTCCAAGATGAACTGCCAGCTTATCCTATCATAAGCTTGATCAAAGTCCATATTAATAAGGACAAACCCAAATTTAGTTGATAAAGCTTGATCCATAGAAAATATCAAGTTCAAAATGGTGTCGTGAATTCTCCTCCCCTGCACGAATCCATGATGCTAAAGGTGAAGGATTCTACCAAGAATAAATCTGATCCGTTTAGCCATAGCTTTGGCAAGGATTTTGTAACCAATATTGAGCATTGTCAATGGTCTCCAACTACCCATTTTGATCCTATCCAAAGATTTAGGGACCAACTTAATAAGACCTTGGTTAAACTCTGTCATCACTCTTCCATCCTGCTTGACCATGTTGAAAAGGTGGCACATGCCACTTGCACACTCATCCCAAAGTACATGGAAAACCTCCACTTGTATGCCATCTGTACCAGGAGATTTCCCTTTAGCCATTTTATCAACCACAAACTTAAGTTCCTCAGTTGAAAAGGGTCTTCACAGAAGAGTAGCCTCGCCTGGGGTGATTAGGTTTCTTCCTTCATCAAGAAACTCGTTTAGCTTCAGACTCGGGTTCATAAACTACAATTGCTGAAAAGTGCTTAGTAAAAGCTATTGCTATATCAGCATCATCCTTAAGGATCTGCCCATGACCATCATCAATCATAGTAATCATCTCCTTACTCCTCTTTATTTTTAGGGCCCTTAAAAAAAAACTATTAGGAGCATCACTATCTGAATACCAAGACCCCTTTAGCTGCACCTTGACTGCTTCTACTTGGTATTGGAACAATCCTTCCATATAACACTCTACACTTTTGAGTACATTATGCATAATAGAATCTTGAGGGCAAACAGAAAGAGCCTGAAGAATGCTCTGAAAGGGAGCGACGGATCGAAGGTTGGAATTGAGAGCTATGGCGGGAGAGCAAGGGCAAGAAAGGGAGAGACTAGAAATGGGAACTCCAACAGTCACAATGTGTGAGCGGGCCTTCCATTATTCAAACTGTCACTAAAAGAATAAAGAATAAAGTGACAGTGACAGGCGCCCGCCACCTGCAATGTGCAGTGGCGGTGATTGTCAGTGTAGTAATACACGGGCGGCTAGGCAGAGGCGCCTTTACCCCCAACAACCTCCCACTTAAAGGCAGATCTACCCCAGTGAGGAGTGAAAAGAAAAAGAAAAAAGATAGTACAACATGTACACATGTACAACAAGATGAGGAAAGACGTCATCTCATCCCACGCCCACCAACCTCCTGAGGAAGGCAAAGCGCTCTGTAGAGAGGCTTTTCGTGAGCAGATCTGCAGGATTCTGGTCGATCTTGACAAGATCAACAGACTTGTCCTCAACAACCCCACGTATGAAGTGATACCTCACCTCAATGTGTTTCGTCTTCGCATGGAAGATTGGATTCTTGGCTAACTGAATAGCACTCATAGAATCCGAATGCAGTGTAGGGATAGCATCAATACCAAGGTCAGCAACTAAACGACCCAACCAAATGGCCTCCTTGCAAGCCTCAGTGGCTGCAATATACTCGGCCTCTGTAGTAGAAAGGGCCGTGCATTTCTGCACCCTGGACATCCAAGAAACAACACCTCCAACATAGGTGAATACATAGCCGGAAGTGGACTTCCTACTATCTGCATGTCCTGCATAATCAGAGTCAGTGTACCCCACGACTCCTGTATCCTGGCTGCCATAGCATATGCACATATCTGCAGTGCCCTTCAGGTACCTCATGATATCCTTCACGGCATCCCAATGCTTCTTGCTAGGTGTAGCCATATAGCGTGCCACAACACCAATTGCAAAGGCAATATCTGGACGAGTGGCTATCATGGCATACATAAGACTACCCACTGCGGATGCATAGGGAATCTTGGCCATCTCGGCCCTCTGCTCATCTGTCTGTGGACAATCAGCCTGTGATACCTTCACATAAGAAGGCAATGGATAGCCAATAGGCTTTACGTCCTGCATGCGGAAGCGCTCAAGGACTTTATGAATGTACTCCCTCTGTGACAAGTAGAGGAGTCCCTGATGCCTGTCGCGTGTAATGCGCATACCAAGTATGTGAGCGGCCTATCCCAGATCTTTCATCTCAAAGCTCTTCTTGAGCTGAGCCTTAAGAGCATCTAGCTCATCATGAGCTTTCCCTGTATCAACATATCATCCACATAGAGTATCAAAATCAATAAAGAACCATCACGAGCTTTCTTCGTGTAAAGACACGGATCCATAGCACTCCGGCTGTAGGCCTGTGACTGCATAAAGGCTCAAACTTATGATACCACTCCCTAGGTGCCTGTTTCAAGCCATAAAGACTTTTCTTCAATTTGCACACTAGGTGCTCCCTGCCAGGTTCTGCAAAGCCCTTAGGCTGCTCCATATAAATCTCATCATGCAAGTCCCCATGTAAGAAAGCCGCCTTGACATCCATCTGGTATAAATCCAAGTCAAGCTGAGCAACCAAAGCCAAGACTAAGTGCAGGGTGGTCATCTTAACTACAGAAGAAAAGACCTCATCAAAGTCCACACCATGCTCCTACTTAAAACCCTTTGCTACCAATCTAGCCTTGTATCCCGGCTTGGGGTGTCCAAGGGTACTTTTTAGCTTGTACACCCACTTGCATGGCAAAGCCTTCTTATTCGTAGGCAAGGAAACCGCATAGCCTTATCATAGGTGAAAGGCTCTCTTGTATCTGTAACCAAGACATAATGCATCAAGGGCTAAAATCTATCAGGTGGACGTCTGTCTCTAGTAGACTGTCTCATGGTAGGCTCTGCTGCATGCCCAGCTGCTTGTCCAACACCCTGACCATGAGCATCTGCTGCAGCTGTAGGCTGTCCAACTGGCTGTGCGGGAGCTCTCGGCTCCTCCTGAAATATGACCCTGCGGATCTGAACAACTCTCTCAGGTTGCCTATGCATCTTGTCTTCATGGAAGACTACATCATGACTGCGGATGACTTTCCGTGTCTGTGGATCCCAGAGACGGTAACCCATCTCGCCTGCATCCCCATAACCAAGGAAAATGCATTTGACACTCTTGGGATCTAGCTTACTTCTCTTGTCCTTGGGCACATGGCAAAATGCCTCACATCCAAAGACACGGAGATGCGCATAAGAGGGGGGTTTTCCAGTCCATACCTCCTCTGCAACTTGAAAATCCAAACCACTAGAAGGTGATCTGTTTATGACATGCACAGCTGTACTAACTA
This sequence comes from Lygodium microphyllum, assembly GCF_053477565.2. Classification (NCBI taxonomy): domain Eukaryota; kingdom Viridiplantae; phylum Streptophyta; class Polypodiopsida; order Schizaeales; family Lygodiaceae; genus Lygodium; species Lygodium microphyllum. The sequence goes on from NC_141160.1 coordinate 62,373,215, forward strand.
CCTCAGCCCAAAAGCTCTGTGGTAGGCCTGCATGACTAAGCATATTGCATACACGCTCCTGGATGGTTCTATTCATCCACTCAGCCAAACCATTCTGGGGGGGTGTAGGGGGCAGTCAACTGACGCTTAATACCCCTCTCATCACATAACTGCTCAAAAGCACGTAAGACATACTCACCCCCATTATCTATCCTTAGGCATTTTAGCCTATACCCAGACTGGTTCTCAACCAATGCAAGCCATCTCTGAAAAACAGCCAAGACATCGGATTTTAGCTTAATGGGATAAGCCCAAACTTTTTGTGAAAAATCATCTATGAACGTAACAAAATACTTTGCACCACCCATAGACTTGGGCCCACAGACATCCGAATGTACCAATGCCAAGGGCTCACTCATGCGTGGCCTACCAGACTTCTTATGCGTAGACCTAGTCTGCCTGCCATAAAGACAATGCTCGCATGAATCAAAACATGCATAATCAAGGGGCGGTAAGTACTGCAAACCAGAAAGCATTTTCATTCCCTTCAAAGACATATGGCCAAAACAGGAATGCCAAAGAGATACATGTGGGATAGAATCCATAGACAAAACATGATCAAGGGAAGAAGCTGATACAATCAAGGGGTAGAGACTGCCAGCCTTGGCACCTCTCGCAATCACAAATCTGCCACGAGTGATCTTCCATGCAGAGTCTCCAAAACATACATGATATCCTATGTCATCAAGCTGTCCAGTTGACATGAGACTGCGTGTCAAAGCAGGTACATGACATACATCCTGCATAACAAAACTAATGCTAGAAGGAAACTGCAGCCTAACATCACCAATGCCCACAATATCAAGAGAGCTGTCATCACCCAAGCGCACAGAACCCGAAACAGTACGGTATGAATGAAACCACTCTCGGCAAGGTATCACATGAAAGGATGCACCTGAGTTCAAGAGCCAATACTGTGCATACATAGAGTGTATCTCTGTCATCTGCGAAGCTCTAGAAGAAGCTGCAAGGATATAATCATCATCATCAACATCCTCAGGTTGCATAACATTGATCTCTTCAATTTTAACACTGGACTTTGTAGGCACTATGCTGCGATCAGAAGACTTATCCTGCACTTTGTCTTTTCCCTTATCTTTGCGCCTTTCATTGTGCAATTCATGGCATTGTGGCCTAATATGGCCCTTTTTCCCACAATGGTGACAAGTAACATCTGCATTCCTGCCACGAGATTTGCTACGTGACTTCCCACGAGACTTGGACCAAGATTTCTGAGATTCCACCCTTGCTATGCTTTCCATATCCATCATTCTTGCCTCTAACTGTCATAGCATGCGACACACGAGAGGCATCCAAATTCTTACAATTAATCTCTTCCTGCAGAAGAGCACTCTCAACATCAGATAATTTCAAGGTAGCAGTAGAGGCACACAATGCAGTGCGGAATATATCCCATGACTCATTAAGAGTACCAAGCAAGAAAAGAGGAGTGACATCCTCTGCAAAAGTGATGTTCTGCGAAGTCAAGTTCTTGAGTATAGCATGGAACTGGCTCAAGTGAGCAGACATAGTCACATTCTCCTTCATGCGCAGATCCATAAGCTACTTCAGCCAATACATCTGACTCACTGGACTTTTCTTATCATAGAGATTTTTTATCTTTTTCCACAACTGCCATACACTCTGTTCTTTCTCAAGGACATTATAGTAAACCTGTTCTGTGAGAGACAATACAATAGTGGACTTGCATAACTCATCAAGCTTAAGCCATTCCTCATCTGGCATAGTTGCAGGCGGATGCCAGCTTAACCTCAAAGGGTTCAACATGAAAAATCCATGTCAGTCCATACATATATGCTTGCTGTAATAAATTTCAGATTTCAATAAAAGAGAGCTAACAGTGCCAAAATCGAATCCCAAGGTAATCAGATACTGCCAAGACCAAAGCCGGTATCATGCGGGCATAGCATAAGCATATGACGGTCGATAAGCATGAATCCAACACCCAACTATGTCATACAAACATCTGCTAGTGAATAGGCACACCCCCCAGGCAACGGGGCAAAGTGTTCTTGCCACTACCAAAACTTGACGCAAGTAGGTGTCAGTTCACAAACATACGGATCCAAAACTGAGACTTAGCTCATAAGCATACAATGAACCAAGACATGATGTATAATCCCAAAAGGTAAGAAGTCCCAAAGTCTCAAGTGTCTGTAACTGCTCAATAGCATGTAACGGCTCAATGCATAAAAGCACCACCTACTCAATGTCTGATAAGCATTCAAGAATGCTCCCACTGGCACAAAAGCCGTATGTATGAGCTCAAGATCTCAAGCTAAGGCAAGACACAGTGCCAATGACATAAGTCCAAGACAATACATCAATAGTACATCCCGAACATGTAGGCGGTAGAGCATCCGTATGTAGCATCCATAAGCATATAAGATATCAAATACATCCCAATCCAAACTCTGACAAGCCAAGTAACATCCAAGCCTACTCCAAATAATCCAAAATGCATCCAAAGTGGAGCTTCAATGAGCACTCAAGCTCAACGTATGCATAGGGTAATCAACCGTGACATGAGCATCAAGCCATAGGCAACGAGTATGCATAAACCCAAGAAGCATCACTGTCAAAGCATATACCAAAGTCAATAAGTGCAGGCTGAAATAACCTCAAGCTTCCAAAAGCATCCAGATTCAATGACAAGCTCAAAGTCATCCCTCGATGATCAATACATCATAGCATAACCCAAGACATACATCCGGAACCAATAGGCATATGTCAAAGCATAAAAGATAGCTTCAGCCCAAGAGTATTCAGCATGCATTTACAATTATAAACTGTGTATTTCCAGCCCAAAATCAGGCCAAAATCATAGCATTACATGTAGCTTCAATCCCCCAATCAATTGGGATGCAATAGGCATCAAACCGGTTATGTAGTCATGCCCAAACAAGCATAGGCATACAAATACATGCTGTCTCAGACTTGAAATCTGTTGCAGAAGATTTTGTCATCAGAAGTTGACAAATCTGACATCACCATCGCGTTCGGAGCATGCCAAAACCCCAACTTAGACTCTTACCTTGCTTGAATCGGGTTCCGAATGCCCGAGATATGACAAAAAGAGTGATTTTTGGGCCAAATTTTGAAACAGGTGCAAAAAAAACCTGAGCTAGCTGGGGGGTATGCTATCCCACGTGTCAACAATGGGGCCCAAAGGGGGCACAAATGAGGGCCAAAGAAGGCCTACATCAAGCCTCAGCAAGCCTTGATAGGCTGGAAGCAAGATCCAGGTGAAGGAAGCTCCAAGAGGTGTGAGCTATGGCTGCCCACAACTTGTTTACAGCCTGTGAGACCTGAGAACTGAAGTAAACCCTGAAGAAAATGATCAAATACCTCTGATGTAATTCCCTGAAGGTGCCCAACAATGCCGAGAAGGTGCTCGGGAAGCCGGGGAGTGACGGGAGCTCGAAGGAGTCGGATATGGCTGCCAGGAAGGAGACCCAATGCAAGTAGGGAGTCGATGGGATGCTGAGAATGCCACGAACCAAGCTCAAGAGTCGGAAAACTGGCTCTGATACCAGTTGAAAGGGAGCGACAGATCGAAGGTTGGACTCGAGAGCTATGACAGGAGAGCAAGAGCAAGAAAGGGAGAGACTAGAAATGGGAACTCCAATAGTCACAATGTGTGACCGGGCCTTTCTTTATTCAAACTGTCACTAAAAGAATAAAGAATAAAGTGATGGTGACGGGCGCAGTGGCGGTGATTGTCAGTGTAGTAATACACGGGTGGCTAGGCAGAGGTGCCTTTACCCCCAACATGCTCTCCCTGACTTGTTTGCTATTGTTTAGCCTCCTCTCCTGACCTGTGCATGAGCCCTTTCGTACTGTTTGGCTACCTCCACTATAGCATTGATACATCTTAACCAACTGTTGAGTGGGTGAGCTCTAGAGTCCTTGCACTTACTCCAGTCCTCCTTGAGTTGCTAGCAGAAGCCCTCTCTCTTAAGAAAAGAGGTATTGAATCTAAACATTGGTGGTCCTCCATCTATTGAGTTCATATTAACCATTCTCAAAGTGCACATAATAGGCATGTGATCTAACATAGTAAACTTTGTCACAACATTGAGAGTCATACATCAGGCATGATCCACCAGGCCCCATGGCTGAGGTAGATCCAAGCCATTGGGATCAAAAACTCCAAGCCATTGGGATCAAAAACTTCCAACATGTTAGGTATGTGCTTCCATTTTTCCCAAAGGATACAAGCACATTTTTCTGCTTTGATAGCACCATTGTGACAGCCGGTACGTAGAGAAGCTTCCCCAATGCTCCAGTCAAAACTGCAATCTCGCCATCCAGCCAGATTGGTAACCCAGGGAAGCTGACCCACACAGGGCATTCCGAGTGAAGTACCTCATCAGGGTTGAAGTCCACTTTCCACAGCATTGTCTATACCAAGTTCCCTTTAAATCCAGCTCTGGACCTAAGGACATAGTCCCTCTCTGCTTTAGATGACACAATGGTGAGAAAGAAACCTCAGCCAACAAACCTAAATTGGGAGAGGGCCACTTTGGAGCCAAATGATGCCCAAAACCACCTTGCAAACTCTTCTTCCATGGGACGCTCACCAATGAAGTACATGTAAACACCACAGATAGCATATTCAACATACCTTTGGCACATGAGGTCAATAGAGAAGCTAACATGAGTATGCAACACATTCTTGCCAGCCTCAATAGAATCCTTCTTTCTCT